>NC_056739.1:1822820341-1823127841 GCF_019279795.1 Protopterus annectens
TAAAACAAAGGTTAAGAGGTGAATTTTGACATCCCTTATTAGAAAACATGAAGGTTCATTTTAGTTTGTAGACTTTTAGGGTGTCCCACACTAGAAAAGTAGCCAGTGTTGTATGGGCTACACACGAAAGGTGGTGGCTAATATGTGTTATGCTATACTATGACCAGTCAGAATTGCTAATTTATCCAACCTTGTCATGTTTTCATGATCATTCCACACTCTGTACATTATAAAAGCATATATACATACATGCTGCCACTGTTAGCATTATTGCCGGTTAGAGTGATATTCAGAACTGAAATTACTTGTCACTCTGCAGGCAAACTAGAGAAATAATGTATGATTAATATTGCCTCAGTTCTACAAATAACAATATTGGGACTGTGTTTTTTTAGCCTAAAGCAAAGGAAGATAGAACTCATTTCAAACCATTAATATGTTGCTTTTAAGACAGAAAAGTTTAGGAGTTCCAAGATGGTGGTCGTCTGAGTAGCACCCTCTCCACATAGCTCTTACCCTAACTTTCGGGAAACACTGCATTTGCCAGCAAATCGTGACATACAAAGATTCCACAGAAGGGAAGAACCTGCACTTATCCTGTCTTCATATTATTTAACTTCAAAGTTTGTAAATCTGAAACATAAATTCAGTTTTCTCATCTAACAGATCAGACTGAGCTTCCACATGTTTAATAGAGGCCTGAAGGCTTCAGCACCTCAGCAGCAGACAGCGATCACAAGGGGAATAAGCAAGCAAATCAGAGGTGAAAAAATGCCTAAAGTATTAGAAGTCATGACGGACACTCAAACTTCAAAAACTGAGCTATCAGCTTTAGCATCCCCAGAGAAAGAAGTCATTTCAAAAAGGCAAAAAAACATCCAAAATTCAACAAGAACAAGTGAAGGAATGCACTAAACAGAAGGCTGAAAACTCCATACATATGCACGATCTGAAGAGCACCCTTTTACCTCTGCAATCTGCTGTCCAAGGCTTCTCGGAACAACTAAACACGTTCAGAGGTACAGTTAAACAAATTGCTGAAAGACTGGATCTAGTTGAGGGGAGATCCAAATCCAATGAAATGGAAATCGAACACCTGAAGTCAGAGTTAAAAACCAAGGATAAGGCTCTAACTGACATACAGTTGAAAATCCTGGATCTGGAAGCAAGGAGCATTCGGAACAATCTTATCATTAGAGGCTTGCCAGAAAAATATGAACAAAATCAGCTGCTCCCAACTCTCAAACAAATCTTCTGCTCTCTTCTATAACTAAGAGAACCTCAATCTGAGTGCATAATTGAAAGGGCACACCAAGCTCTCCAAAAATATCAAAGCACTACAACCCCAAGATCTGTCTATGTTAAACTCCTGAACCACCAAGATGCCCAAGCTATCCTCTCTGCATGTAAGAAATTTAAAACACTTCACATGGAATACTTTTACAATTTCTATCTCCCAGAATCTTCCCCAAGAAATTAAAGAAAAGTGACGCAAACTCTCTCCATATTGTGTAGACCTCATCAAACAAAATATTAAGTTTCAGATGAGATTTCCAAACACGTTATCTTTTTAGCATAATGACAAAATATTTATAATGGCTTCACCCAAGGAAGCTAGTTCCATCTTTTTGAAATGCTTTGGAGAAACACCGAAACCGTGAATACAGTGATTACCTTCATATTTTGCACCAGAGTTAGTTTTTAGCTTTCCCGGTCCCAAGTCTCCGATCTCGACCCAATCACATATTATCTTCGGCATAATAAGGTTTATTTAGGTTAAAATTTACTAACCGTTATTGTTTTTCAATGGACAGGAATGATTATGCCAATGTGGTGTTGCCAGGGGGATGCCTGAGCGGTGACTTTATATGATCCCAATAGGCAAGTGCACCATTACAACAAGAAAAAGAAAAGTAAGACGTTCCTGCTGGTTCAACCTGAATAATGCTAATCAAGGCTGTTTCCCTTGTAAGTTCTTACCTGGTTTCCCAAATAGTGTTCCCTTTGGATGCAGAAATAAGTGGGTAAGAAGAATGTCAATATTCTGTGCAATGCCTCGGAATACGTAGAGGTGAGGTTGCTTTTGTGATGCAGGACTGGACTAGTCGTGAGTACATGAGATTTGTCCTTCCTCAAGTCAAAGGATTCTACCTTATCTCTTTACTAAAGCTTGTGCTCTGCAACTATTTCCTTCTTAAATTAGAATCAGGAAATTAGTGCCCCAACTGACAGCTTATTACAGCCCTATGGTATGCCTTACTATATGATTTTCGCCAGTGTCTATACACAAACTATCTCACTTGTCTGATGTATCTCAACTTAATAAAGTATTTTGAGAGCCAATGTACTTTAGATATATCCTTCAAATAGCAAATGTATCTAGGCAGTGGCTGTCTATTGCTCAATTAGGGTACAATGAACCTCTCTAGTGGGATAAGCGTGAACTGCTCCCTTTTGTACTGTTCACATAAACTCAAATACTGAGAATAAGAGTCAAATATTGGATTCAAGAAGGAAGTATTATATCTCAGACTAGGTGTAAATAAATGTTGATGCTTTATGGCAATCACTTTATCATCACAGCAGATATTAACCATTATGAATGATAAGATAGGCTTAGTCTACTGCTTACTGTGTTATTTTTATCTTTTTTTAGATACATATTGTTGATCCTAAACATTTCTCATCTACACTTTCCCTCCCTGCACCATAGTGAGATCTATGTTACCAGATTTCACCTTATTCTATAAACTGCCCTACAACAGTAGCTGATTTGATGCTTAAGTAACAAGTTATTTACCATTACTGGCAGAACCTTTAGTCAAGAGCTAGCTGGATATGTTAAGAAGAGCTCCTAATGACAGCGTTTGGAATTAAATTAATGTTGTACATACTTTTTAAATGTTGTTATATGTTTGCTAATTACCTAATTGTTATAAAGACGTGTCTACTCCTCTATCTTGTACTTTTCTCAAATATAGGGGTTAAGTGAGTAGGCACAAGGGTAGATTTGAGAGAGTTTAGTGCTGCATTTTCAGTAGCTGTTACACACATACTTAATTTGCGACTTAATCTTGAGCCATATAATTGTTCCTTGCTCCTTGGCCATCTCATAAACAACTTAACTTAACCAAAGGTCCCCGTAAATATAGATAAGTTATGGCAAATAAGTTCCTGGAATGTTAGAGGACTCCAGGACAAAAATGAAAAGAATCTTCTAATGCACCTATTGTTAAAAGCAGAAGCAGATATCTGCTATATTCAGGAATCACATATGGTAGCTGAAGAATGGAGAAAGGAACAGAACAGGAAGTGGATTAATGACATTATCTCAGCAGTAAATAGCTGTAACTCCAAAGGAGTAGCAATTGTTATTAAAAATTAATTTAAACCTTCTATCCTAGACAAAGGTTTAGATCAGGAGGGTAGATAGTGCTACATTACGTGCCTAACCCCACTGCTTACTAAAACAGTTTTGTTCTTAAACCTATATGGATCATGCTCAGGCCAGCAGGAATTAATTTTGAAAATATATAACATCTTACTTAACTTTCCTAACCATTTTTATATCCTGGTGGGGATTGGAATGCAGTCATTGGCCCTAACATTGACCGCTCTAGCAAATCTAAATCATATAACACACAAGCCTCCCTTGCTCTAATGGAGCTAATTTCTGACTTTGGTTTGGTTGCCCTTATCCTTTGGTAAGGACACTCAGAACAATGACTACACATATTTCTTGAGATGCTATAATTCTTGGTCATGCATAGATTTTATTCTAATGTCAGACATACTAACAAACTGGCAAACAAATTATTTAACCGAACCCAGATTTTTCTCGGACCATTCAAAGATTGCTTTAAGAATAAACTTTGGGCATAACACATCTTTACTGAATAAAGGTTTTAACTGGTCTCTAAATAACAATGTCTTACATATATCAGCAGTTACTGAGGAGATAGCCAATGTTCTGGTGGAGTTTAACACTGACCTTCATGACACGGATATCCCAATTGATGTTCAATGGGCGGCGTGTAAATCTGTACTTAGAGGAATATTTATCCAAAAAATCCACATACCTTAGAAAAAAGAGGAAAGAGAAGGAGAACCGCCTAATATCTGAGATTTGAACATTAGACAAAAAGCTTCAAGTGAACTACACCTTAGCATTAGACAATGAAATGCTAGATAAGCAAAAGGAACTTTTTGAACTACACCAATCCAACTACTCCCTACAAGAACTAAAATTTATAACAAAATGGATACAACCCCCCTCCAAAACACTAGCTAGGATAATTGAAAACAAGCAGAATTCACCCAGAATAGCCCTTATTTATCATCAAGATATACTTTATAAATCAGGCACGCAAATTTTTCAGCTATTCCATCAAGTATACTCATATATCTATGCTAGTAACCATCACCAAACCCCAATTGCAGTGATGAAAGATGATCTCAACGATATCACATTCCCAAAGGTAAATGAAAACCAGAAAGCAATCCTATCTGCCCCACTGATTCAACAGGAAGTTCTAAATGCCATTGGCAACCTCAAAGTAGGGAAAGCTCCGGGTCCAGATGGATACTCTCCAGATTTCTATAAAACCTTTAAAAATAACTTAACTCCCATTCTGCTCAAGGCATTCAACTGTATATCCCTCAACAGTATCTCAGACCTTTATATTAATCACTCAAAGACAATACAAATCCATACAAATAGCCTGGATAAATCCATCCTTAACTATTAAAGGCCAATTTCCTTAATGAACATTGATATTAAAATTTTATCATCCATATTAGCTGAAAGGCTTAAAAGAGTAATCCCCTCCCTAATCTCTAAAGAACAAGCAGGTTTCATGTCCAACAGACACACCTGGGACAATACTCTGATTATGGAAACCATGATTAACCTCACCAAGAAGGATAAGAATCCTAGATATGCAACGATTCTAGATGCATGTAAGGCATTTGATTGGGTCAACTGGAACTTCCTGTTTACAATTCTATCCTACTTTGATATACCCCCTGAGTTAATCAAAATTATGACAATCTTATACAATAGCTCTTATACGTGCTGATATATCAATAAGCAATACTCACAACTGATAAAAATCTTAAATGGCACCAGGCAAGGATGCCATCTCTCCCCCTTCTTTTCAACTTATATTTAGAACTTTTCTTCCTATTCATATTACAAAAAACACAGCACTCAATTCTCACATTACTACATACCAGGATCAGCTTGACCACATTTGCTGACGACCGGAACCTATATTTTGAACATCCTTTGTCAGACACCAAGAAATTAGTCACTACCTTGAATACTTTTGCATTTATCTCAGACTTTAAAATCAATCAAAACAAATCCTTTATTTTCCCAATCAATCCTTCAGCCCATAGGGAAAATCTCTTTCCAGACTCACCTTTCCACATAGTATACTCCTTCAAATAACTAGGGGTCTACTACGATCACTCATTTTCCTCCACATTTGCAGTCCAATTTAACTAAAATATGGGAGGCGCTTTCACAAGACTTGTCTAGATGGCAACAAATGAAGCTTCCTATGTTATCTAAAATGTCTATCATTAAAATGAACAGCCTTCCAAAGCTTCTCACCACTTTCATGTGTCTCTCTCCTCTATTCCCAGTGCATTTTTCACTAAAATTCACAAAGCCTTTGTGAAGTTCATTTGGCACCCTAAGTCGGTAAGAGTGTCATATCAAAGACTTACCTATCCAAAAGATAGGGGATGCCTAGGTATGCCTGACCTTCAACTTTATTACAGAATCCTACACACCAATAGACTAATTACAATAGCCAACTACCACCCAAACAATGCAATGTGGACTCCCCTTTGGGTATAAATGTGGCATAATCACGCTCTGAACAATAATTTTAACCCCAAAGCTCTCCCATTCTTAGGCCCATTAACTCTTGTCTGAAGTTGCATCATATCCTATAGACTAAAATCAAATCTTTCCAAGAGATTTTTAAATCCGTGAAACTAGGAAAAGCTCTCCTCCTAGTCCAAGTTATTCACCTCAACCTGGATATCAAATTGAACTGCAGCATGATCAATCTGGCTGACTACCCTCTAATAAAATAAATCACGCTATGGGATATTCATAAGCAAAGAAAATCATCACTAAGAGAATTACGTGCTATCCTACACTTATCTAAAAAAATACATCATAATTCTGAGGCAAATAAGGGAAATTATTGCATCTCTATTTCAAGACCACACCATTGTTGAATCTGACTTCAGTCAGGTTGCCAAGATGTTGCAAATCTTAGCAAGAAGAGTATACTGTCCCTTTCTTATAAATTTATTAATGCAATTCAGTAACATGATAATATGGTATATGCAGACTACTGGAATCATCAAGGGTCGAATCTGCTAGTAAAGCAAAATATATCCTCTATTAAATCCACACTCATGTTCTCCCCTTCTAAAAAGCTTACTTACACACAATTTATGATTGCCAATAACCTATACTTCACTCCAGTCCACTTAAATTAATTTAACCCGAGTGTGTTTACTGCATGCCCCTGCTGCTCCTACCCCCATGCTAACATCTTACATATACTATGGTGTTGTAGATACTCTCACAGTATTTGATGCTCTCTCAAAGTGAGATTTGACAAAATGGGGTAACATAAATCAACCCTCTCGTGGGAGATGGCATTGTTACATGTTACTAATCTTAAAATGTCAAAATTGAGATTGCATATCTTAGTTACACTCTGTTTACTAGTCGAAGTCTACATTACCAAACACTGGATAGATCACACTAAGATGTCCTGGAGAGGGTTTAAAAGTTTGGCTATTAAATCCATTACTTCACAAAAACACCGAGTAACAAACTCCCGCAAGCATACTTATTACCTGACATTTTGGAATACCATATTTGAGCTCTTGGCTGATAACTAAGTACATATAAACTAAGGTAGTACATCACTACTACATGCTCTTCCTCTATAGGCTTATTAAATTCTTTCTTTTAACCCATTTCTCCTTACCCCGACTCTACTGTAACTCAATATAAGTATTACGTCTCCTCATCTATTTGCTCTAAAAGTTTCAAACCAAGGCCATTACATTGTGTTCTGTTACAGTATTCACCTTCTTTCATCTAGATTTTACATTAGGTTTACTCCTAGGGGTCATATTATTCTTAAGCGGCACTATTGTGCATATTGTATATAGTTAGTAGTTATATGTTCTCTTCTGTATTACTGCTCATTGTTAAACTGCAATTGTTTGTGATATATATGTATTGTAAAATCAATAAAATTTCTATTTAAAAAAAAAGACAGAAAAGTTTAGATGGTTAACTGTGTTAAAATATGAGTGCAGACTGCATCCATTGTTACATCATAGCCCCTAGAGTAGAACAAAGTCACTGAGGTTCTTGCATCATGTACACAACTTACTTTAAAGAAAAAGGTTGCACCTGGATTTTTCCCTGCTGCCTACCAATTCTCAACCCTCCCCTCACAGCCAACAGACACATTAATTCCCTCTTCATTAAGAACAAAAGTCAGCCAAGAGGGGCTATCATTTAGGAAGCCAGCAGGGTGGTTTGATTTTTTTGTGCATGTTTTGGCCATAAATCCCTGCACACACTCTCAGCTGTGCAATAGAAAAGTTAAGTAATGGGCTGTTCTTGATGGGTCTTCCCTCATTTCTGCAAGGGTCACTGACATCAAGCAGCCCTGCCCAATGACCCTAAGGCACAGCAGGTGATTTCCCCTGTCTCACCCAGGGAATTCATTCCTTCCCTGTGTTCCCTCAAGTGAACAGAACCTTCCCCCATCCTGCAGAGAGAGATGAGCTGGCTAAATCCTGTCACTCATCTCCTACCCCACCTGGCTCATCCAGTGCTGGAACCACTGTTTGAACCCTGATTACCTCGGTCACAGTCAGGGCACCATCGGTCTGTACCAGAGAACCAGCTATACCTGATTTTTTTTTTTTTTTTTTTTTTTTTTTTTTATGGAACATAGCAACTCTGCTATCACCATCAGTTTAAATGTGAAAACAGATAAAGATGTCTGAGGCAGAATGTTTGGATATATTTACTGCTTACACTGCCACCAGCAGTCAAGCATTCTGACTTTTATTAACTGTATTTTTTTATTTTAAAATTAATTTTACAAATATATAACAATCACATATCACAGGGATTAACACTGAAGTAGGTTAACTGTTTAATAACAAAAAATAATTACACAAACAACAAAACCCATACTAATAAACTATATATATAAAACACCCGTAAATTTTAAATTACGCATCATTTTAATAGGGAAAGTCTTAAATCTGTCTACAAAAAGAAAGATAGACAGTAAAAAATGGTATAAATGGATTAGGAATTAATATAAACCCATTATAAAGCAGACTGTAAATAATATAAAAAAAGGAGATGATTTAGTAAATAATATTTAATAAAAAACACACCCAGAGCTGAAGGTAGCTGGAATAAATGCTGCCAATCCAAGTAGATAAAATCCAAAGCTTTTATTACAAATAAGTGAACGCTTTCACAATGATCAGCATTGCTTCATCAGACAACATAATCTCAAATAGCTACACTATATATACATATGACAAAATTTAAAACAATCAATCTGGTCTTAGAACAAATTAAGCATCAATCATCCCACCCTAAAGGTACAGGTACATAAAAAATGTACTGTCACTAAAAATAGTTTAACATTCAGTCATGTACTAAATAAAATACCTAATAATTAATTACCTAATAATACATATACTAACCATACAAAAACATTGCATAATATATTAATTTCAACTCTCTAACTTTCATGGTAGCATAAGGGGGGGGGGGGCAAGAACTTTAAAGCCTAAATCATGTATTAATTACACAAAGTCAGTACTGAAACTATTTATTTCAATTTTCTAGATTTCAAAGCTGGGTTTAGAGGGACAGAATCATTCAAGCCTAGCCCCCTGTGTGCACCCAGCCTCAGAATCCATTGAACATCCACAGATTCTGTCTGATTTACAAGGTCAGCCATCCTACTATTCACCTCCTGACCATGTAGTACTTGAAACAAGAATGTATGTTCCCCATTTGTTGACAAAGTGTGTTTCGCTAAAGCACTATATTCTAAACCTCTCCTAGTACAGTATATATGATCCCTGATCCTTTCCCTGAGATGACGATTAGTCTTTCCAACATAAAATCAGAAACACACCTTACAGTGTGCAATGTATATCACGTTAATAGTCTCACAATCAGCCTTAAACTTAAGTTCCCACAGACGTCCTGTAACTGAGTGTTTGAAAAATCTAGATTCATCCACATAGGCACAATATGCACACTTGCCACACGTATATGTCCCATTCATAACACTGGCTTCATGTTTCTTCTTTCAAGGGTAAGACAATTGTTGCTTCAATCTACTTGGATTGGCAGCATTTATTCCAGCTACCTTCAGCTTTGGGTGTAGTATTTTATTCTATTTGTGTTTACTTTGGGTATACTTAGGCAAATAATATTTAATATTTTATCCTAGCATTTCACTAAGACTTTAATTTGGATACTGTAAAATTTTACAGGCTTTTATATGTGGTAAAGAGACTGTTGATTATTTTAAAACCTTACCATGTTATGAATATCACAAGAATCATATTCAGAATGAAACATAACCATTTAAGATGGCCACAGTGTACCAAGTGCTTCCTACACTCTGTCATCATCAGTGAACACAATAAATTTCTCAATGTTATTAGCTGCTAACAATTTAGCATTAAATAAGTTAAACAGAAATTACCAAGTATTTTTTCCTGAGTGTTGTTTCTCTATATGATACAAAAGAAAAGCATAATAATATCCTTCAGGAAGTCATCCACCAATGATAAATATCATATTGACAAAACGCCCCTTAGAGTTGAACAAGTAGTCAAGGACTTGGGAACACACATATACAGTAATCTAACATTTGACCATCATGAGTCTATGGAAGAGAGGAAATCAGTCTGTGTTGTGCAACCTATAAACAAAGGTATGGCATCTAGGTACAAGGAAGTCATTATTCCACTGTATTCATCATTCATCAGACCTATCATTGAGTACAGTGCCCCCTTTGGTATGTACCTAACCAGGCATTACCAACAAATGGAACAGACACAGAGGTTTCTCACTCAAGAATACAGGGCATAAGTAAAATGTCCTATGCAGACCACCTCAAGGCCCTATTCCTGTACTCTGCTACTGAATGCTGTAATTAAATCAAAAGGTGCTTCAACAAAGTATTAGTTTAAGGGTGTGCACACTTATGCAACCAGCTTATTGTACCTGTTTTATTTTTTATATTTTTTCCCCCTAACATTTTTGTTTTTCAATTGAATTGTATAGGTTATAAGTCACATTAAAGGTGGGAAACGTTTTGAAATGATTTATTGTGGTCTCATTTTTTATATCACAAAAACCTGGCATTTTAACAAGGGTGTGTACACATTTTATATCCACTGTATCTATATATATATATATATATATATATATATATATATATATATATATATATATATATAGATAGATAGATAGATCTGCACAACACTTGAAAGATAATTTAAAGAAAAGGAAATTCCTATAACTCCCATACTGTTTAACTTAGTTATACTATTGAAAAGTACATAATATATCTGACTTTGTGGTAGTCAGCAGATGTCTTATGAATTCTGTCATCATCAACAAGGTTCCAGTAGGTTAATGTATGTTGTCTTAATAAGAGATGCATAATTATGGCATGGCACAGCACTAAATAACAGAAAAAGTTTTAGGTGTTATGTGGCCCATTGCTGGTACCCCAGGGAAAGGGCTAAACAATAAATTATCATAGTCATGGTTAAAGGCAGCAATCATGCTTCTGAAGTGGTTCTTCATGTTATCAAAATAAGTGTCTGAATATGATGGTGTGCCTACCACAAAGTGTGTCCACAACAAAAATCCTCATAGCTGTAACATGGAAAAAGTGTGCCTGGCATATGGGGCAATCACAGCAATGTGCTAACTATGGTTGGGGTTGAGAACGAACCCCACTGTGAGTACAATTGAAGCATATATGTATGTATTTATTTATTTGTTTATTTATTTATTTATTTTATTTTACAATTTCACAGCTGCAGTGAGGAAAGACCCCATTATCAGCTAATTTCCATGTCTATGAACTGCATAGTGTTACTGCTAGTGCTAATCAGAACTTTCTGCTGTAAACACACACACACACACACACACACACACACACACGCACACACAAAATCTGTTATATATCTTACCTATCCCTGAGTTTACAGAGTATTCATCATGTTATTATTTTTTTTGCTTCTTATTTTTCTCTGTTCCTCATAAATCAGGGATAATTACAGTCAATAATGCCAGACATTGGACTTTTATTCTTATTCCTTAGAAATTGCACAGTTATGAAAGACCTGCTTCTCTATTAACTTTTTAAGCAGATTAGAGTGATATTTAAAAAGACTCCCTGGTGTCATCTGGTGTTGTTCTCACCCCCACCCTGGCTTTTTCTGGAAGTCTTGAGTATGGCCTTTAGAGTCATGTACCATTACAGTCGGTCAATGTGGAAAATTAAAGTTTCATAGTTCTTATTGTTCATAATATGCTTTGTGTTACAAAACCTTTTATTCTATTAATGTTTTAAGTGGTGAGGACTAATATTATAGACCGTCCGTGGTTTCAGGTTTCCTCCCTATTCATGCTGCAAAACATTGTTCTATTAACTGTGAAATGACTAAAAGTAATATGTAAAAGTCTCTTGTGTCTGGTGTCCCCTGCCCCAGTACTGCAGGCTTTGCTATTTAGCGTAGGGGAGATTAGAGGTATGTCATCCACCTTCCCATACAGACACACACACACACGCGCGCGCGCGCACGCACGCACACATGCACACACTCATCTGAGACCAATCATACCTCTGCATACATGCAAACATGCTTCCACATACATACAGACAGACATTTCCACACCTCAGCAACACTGCCTCCCCACAGATACTTACCTGATCTTACCTTTTATGTGGTCTCCCCATTGACTACTATGGAGGATCAAAGCTTTTCAGCTCTGTTCATTAATATAGCCAGATATGCTAATCTATGCAGATGAATGATTCTCTAAAGTGTTTGGGTAAGTATATCCTTAACTGCAGGCATTTCTAGAGGAAAGAACATGGCTAATTAGCATATACTACTCTCCTGGAATGCCTCATTAGCATGTAGCATGACAGTGGAGACAGACCACCATCAAGGTCCTACAGATCATGCAGAATCACTGCAATGAGCTGTCAATGAATCAGAAAGGGCTATCACAGGTGGCAACAGCACATATAAATTAGTAGAAAAAGGAGACCCAGGAAATCTAGAACTACCAAGAACAAGCAAAGGAAAACACAAAGAAGAGTAAGATGAAGTGAAGGTAGATGAGGGGGAAGAAAGGTATATTTTTTTGGCCAGGTGCTCATTCGCCATTTTTAAGAATAAAAGTAGAGTGAACTGGTATAAACAAGTATGTTTAGACGAGGAGGAGGGAATAGGGAAGGTAGCAGTGGTAGACCAGCAACATAAAATCCAGGTAAACACAGACAGGAAAAGTATAGACTCCATCAGGTGTCTGCAGCCAGACAGAGGGTGACAAATGGTGATGGGCAGGCTCGTACTATAAATAAAATATGAGCATTAATGCATAAGAAATGAGAACACTACAATGGTGGTTATGGTGGGGAATGTAGGGTCTGCCTGACCATCCCAGAGGAGAACCCACCCAAATCACAGTTATCTCTGTGGCTGATATCATTTACATGCACTATCTATCATGGCCCAGTGGATGACATTGACTCTACATGCAATTCTATCAGACACAGAAGGAGATGTTCTAGTGTCTATTTGTAGGTGACCAGCTGCTTGCCAATGCTAAACATGACCAGCTACAGCATTTGTTACACAGTAGCTAGCCCAGGGAGATCCCTTTAGACCATTCTCAGAGGATGAGCCATTTATCTCTCCTGAGAGATGGCCAAAAAGGTCAACATTGTGCCTTCTGGGTCACCATAATTAACTCAAATTCTGCAGAGATAAAGACTTGGATGTCAACTGGCCTAGCAGAAGACACATCAGCTGGTGCTGATCCAGTAGTCCACTGCTACTTCCCATACTGCAGCACAACTGAGCAGACAGATAGGGAACAAAAACAGAAATAGAAAGAAAGAAATAGAGTAAATTAGTGCACATGTATAGCAGCTTGAGTTTAATTTTAAATTACAGATATTCATGTATTACACTTCCTCTGCTGCCTGACAAGCCTGCCACTTTTCATTATGTAGGCCTCTCTCCATATAGATCTCATCTAAGACTGTATGATAAGTAACTGACAGTAATCAGTACCATTCATTTCTGCCAACAGGAAATAAAGTTGACAATGAGCAATAGCACAGTGCTAAACTATATAAATGGTGCTTACCTTATAATGCCCTTTCACTCTCTCTATCTCTCTCTCTCGCTCTCTCTATCCCACCCTCTATACCCCCCCCCCCCAAGTCTCTGCCTCCCAGTAGTGGTTCAAGATGGGTCAACTACTCTGCTGTTTGTTATATTTTTGTCAGCTTTGTTCCACAAAACAAATGATACCAGTGACATCATTCACTGCCATTGCAAGCTGGTGCCAGGCATCGGTCCTATTCATAGGAACAACCTACTGCTCCATTGTCCCTGCACAGCAAATAGAGGAAAATACTAATCTCTTGGCTGCACCAGCTAGGAGGCATGATTAAGCCAGCACTTGAAGTGGCGAAGTCTACTCGCCAGGTCAGAATTAAGAGGAAACTAGCCCAATTTGCACAGCCACATAAAATTGATCACCTTCATCCAATTCATTATTGGAATTTGCAGCATACACCTGTATCATTCTAATACTCAATGGTTTTCTTTACTACTAGACAGAGCTCATTCTATCATTGTTTAGGCTGCAGCCAGCACTAGTTTTGGCACACTTTTATTAACTATGAGGACTTCTCCATTTCTCTTGGAAGATTCTTTTCTGTTGTAGAAGATGTGATATTGATCTGGTCTGAGAAATGAAGTATCATGGAAATTATCAGTAATAACATAGAAAACCTCCAGATACAAGACCCAACCGAATTTGGTTTCATTAAGTGCAGGTCATGCCTACTCATCCTGGTTGAATTATTTGAGAAGGTCACCAAAGCAAAGAATGAGAGTATTTGACACAATACCACACTCAGGCATTGCTGACAAACTGCAAAGTTTAGGTATAAAGAGATAGGACTCAGGAAGTTAGCACTGGGGAGTCCACCTCTTCAAAGAGGCCAGTCACAAGTGGAGTCTCTCAGGGATCAGTCCTGAGACAGGTCCTTTCGGGGGGTTGCAAGGGTGGCCTAATGGTTAAGGTGTTTGCCTTACAAACACAAGGTGCAGGGTTTGAGTCTCACAAGGGATAATTGGCTAGGCTTAAAATGGCTCGCAAGAGCAGTTAGCTTAGTACTAATCTATGAGCTTATTTGAAATCAAGGCCAATGTCATTGGCCTCTGGCTGACTACATTTGCAAATTATAGCAAATTAGGAGCAGTCATAGAATCCCCCAAGAATATAAATGTTTTGCAAGAAGGGACGACACAAACAAATATATTGGTGTCAAAGTCATGGACTAAAACTAAATGACAAGAAATGCATAATAGTATCTTTTGGGAAGTCATCCACCACTGGTAATTATCATATTGACAATACACCCCTAAAAGCTAATCCAGAAGTCAGGGGCTTGGAGATGCACATAGACATCATGTGTCTGCAGTAGTCAGATAGCCTTTGACCATCACATGTCTACAGTAGTGAGAAAATCATTCTATGTTGTGCAAATTGTAAACAGTGGTATGGTATCTAGGTCCAAGGAAGTCATTGTTCCACTGTATTTGGCATTCATCATATCATAGTGTACAATTCCCTCTTTGGAATGTACCTGATAAGACACACCCAGCAATTGGAACATCCAAAGAGGTTCCTCACTAAAAGAACAGAGGGTGTAAGTAACATGTCCTATGCAGATAACCTTAATGATCCCTGCATTTTGTCTCCTACAGGCTGTCGATGGGATATTGTCAGACCCCGCCCTGATGGACATCCTGATTATCCACAAAACAAACAGCTCTAGAATTACCAATTCTAAAGACTTAAAACCTTGGCTGTGATATAAATAGGACTTGCTATATAGACAGGTCTGTATCCCAGAGACTACCCCTTCTCTGGAACAGGCCGCCCATCCATGTGAAGCATAGTTCCTGTCTAACACAATTCAAGTGTAACTTGGACAATTGGATGGTGAACAGGAAATTCATCCCTGGTTTGGCACCTCTGTTTCTAATAGAGAGAGGCAGCTGGTAAATGGCTCATCTCCCAGGGTCCTGCTTGCAAATGTGTAATCTCCCAAGCCCTTGCTTATACTTACTAAATGTACGAGAACTTGTCAGAGATTTGGGATGCATGGCTAGGCTTAAAATGGCCCTTGTGGCCATTAGCCTAATAAACACCTATGGACTTATGAACCTATGATGCAAATGACTCATTTTATTCCACTTTTCATTTATTAATTCCCAAGATGTTAGTATTTATTCTTGCATCCTATCCTTAGCCACATCAACATTCTCTTGTTGCATATTTTCTATGTTAGAAGTTCCAGTGGTATATAGATATTTGCAGCATCTGGCATTTCTTTTGTCTCACAGCGCTTCAGTAGATTGCCATCCTTTTGGGGTTAATCCAGCTGCATTATACCTATAGTACAACCCGTGTCTAAAATTTGCTTTTCTACATCAGCATGTTAGACAAATTCTGCCCTGTTTCGCATCTTCCACTGTCATTCTAACGTGTCTTTGGCTGCTTTTATTCACTGGGTTTTCTGGATAATAGTACTTCAGCAGATTGCCATTACTGCCTTCATATTCTATTAATTTAACATGGCAAGAAATGTAGAAATGCTGACTAGTTTGTATCCCATGCAGAGACATACATTTGGTAATACTCATTATCAAATTTGTAGTAGCAAGCTCTGGTGTAGACTCCTTCATACATTGAGATCTTTAAGGTAGCACTAAATTTCAGGGAACAATAAATGATACATAACTTAATTAAATCCCAGTACAATTCATCCCATATAATCTTCATCACAATCAATGACAATCTACTGTTTATTATCTCATAGCTACTCATGGTTACTTATTCCTTGGAAATTCTGCTTATTGTTACTAAGCGAATGTTTATTTCATTATATGTCCATGATACCTCAGCTTATACAAATTTTTAAATTGTCAGTGTGCTTCTAACAGATGGGTTTCTAGGCTAACAGATTTGAGCATCAAACTTAAAAACTACTAAATTATGTATGTTATAATAAAGTTTTTTTTTTCAGAAATAAGTTATCAAATTAAATTGTTTCTAATTATAATGGGAAGATTATTCAAGAATCTTGTATGATATTGTATAATCTGTCACATTTTGTCCAGTATTCATATTTATTTTAGCATTAGGTACCCTGGTTTAGTGTTAAGCTTTTCCAGGGGTATGTTTCTAGACTGTGCAACCAAACCAATCAGATATAATCTTTTAGACAGAACACACAGACTCTCTCAATTAATAATCACTTACAAGAAACAGAATATAAGGACGGTACCTGAAACATTTCTGAATATTTAAAAGTTTATCAACCCAATTAGTGTTTATTAATAATTCACTCACTTCAAGTTATTTCTGGTTGATTGTACAAAGGCTACAAAATTAATGCATCTGCATTACATTCAACAATGTGTCAGATCAGTACCATAAGATGATCAGATCAGTAGCATATGATGATGTGCTAACTTATGTTCGAACAGATTCTTCACAATTTTAGAAGGTTTTAAGCTGTTTTTACCTAAGATGCAATAAGTCATACAGGTCTATATTAGAACATCAAAGTATCAAAACTTTGAATGTTCTAATATCGACCCCTATTCAGCAAAAGTATCGAAGCAAGAGAAAAACAAATTTTTTCCTAGGGAAAGAATCTGGTTATCCATTTCTGTTGCCTTGGTATTTTCAGCGCTGTAGTGGAAAGTTACGGGTCAGGTTCAGGTAAGTGTGCGATTGAGTGCGGGTTAGGTTAGTTAGGGTTAGGGTGCGGGTTAGGTATGTATGCGATTGTGTGGATGTGAGGATTAGGGCGGATTAGGTGAGTTAGGGTTAGGGCACTGGTGAGGTGAGTGTGCAATAGTGACGGACCTTAGGGTTAGGGTTTGGGTTAAGGTAAGTGGATAGTTAGTGGTGTGTGTGTATAGTTTAGTGTAGGGTTAGCTGTAAGATTTTAGGTGTATGTGTGTGGATTGCGGTTTGTTTGGTGTGCTTGTGTTGTGTGTATGTGTTTTGGAACAGCAAATTTGCTGTTCTGTATGTTCGATGTTTTTAGCTTTCACTGAATAGGGGTCGATATTAGAATATTCGAAGTTTTGAAACTTTGAAGTTCTAATATAGATCCAGTCATACAATATACTATAAAAATGTAATAGTTTGTTTGGTGAATCAGTTATCCATATTTGTAATTAATATTTAGTCGCATCATTGCTGTTCCTTCTAATATTGAAACATTTCCTTATTTTGATCTTTTCTCCTTCTGATACCATTGAAAGTAAGACTTCCTACCAGCAGGACTTTCGTAACAAAGAAATGTAATGAATCTATACATGAATGAATAAATGAATGAACAAATGAGGAAACATAAATAAATAAATTAGTAATACTCCTTGTCCAGTCCATACCATGAATACTGAAGACCATACACAAAAAGGACATCAAGCTGTTGGAAAAAGCTTAGAGGAAAGACAGTACAATGATATGTTGGATGAAGGGAGAAGTGTCTGGTCAGAGACAAGAGGAACTAAAGGTCTTCTTCCTAGAGACCACAAGTGATATAAGTCGGGAGCAGGAGTTACGTTATACAGATACACATGGCAATGTGTGAGAGGTATGATGGCGTTATACTATATCTCTCAACTTCTTAGAGCAAAAAATCTGGACAAAGCCTAAAATGATGGGGGGACAAATAGGGACAGATTTTAAATATTGCTCTTACAGACTTAGAAAGTTGATACAATAATAGGTTTTATATTAGCGTGTGTTTTCTGAAGGATGTGGAGTCCTAAACTCAAATGTTTGTCATCATGTAATGACTTCAGTCCTCAGCTATTTGCCAGAAAGGAACAGATTTTAGGAGGAACACACCAAAAATATGAGGCAAAAATCTGAACATTCTGCAAATACCTGTACAGTTTAGAGGTATGAGTCATACTTAACATGAAAGGGGGGGAGAGAGGTAACAAAATTACAAGAATCAAATAGTTCCTCAGTCTGAAGAAACAAATCTTCGTAGTGGCAGCTGTGAATCCATGAAATGAATCAATGGAATGGCTGGAGGTACAGAGAATCACAGATGCATTTATGACTGCATGGGCCAAGTGAAAATATATGAGGGGGAGTAAGAATAGTAGAAAATGTGTCCTTAGAAAGCAGGATAGATAAAGTAAATGTTTCCTTCTGCCATGGAATAAAAGTACAGTGTTATAAAATGAGATTTTCATTGGGTCACTGTGAATGTAATTTAGTGCAGAAAATGAGCAAGCATCTCATGTGAATATATTAAGGCTGAATTAAGTCCATCAATCACCCCATAAGTGAATCTTTCAATGCTATAGTAATTGTTTTCATTTACTAGTTTTTGCACTTAAGTTTTCTGTTACTTGTTTTGTAACACGTTTTCATTGGAAATCATCTGTCTGGACTGTAAACAGCTACAAGTTCAGATTATTTATTAATACACATGCTTGTTAAGTAGAAATGGAATGAATAGTCTGAGACAGCTTACATTTTGTATGGTGTCGCCCAACATTTGTGCATTCTGTATGTATATGTACAGTGTCAATCATACATAGGGAAGTAGCTTTTGACAGAATCAGTACAAATGCTTCCACTTTCAATACACAATGAATCAGCTTGACCACAAAAAAAGAAAAATCCGTATTTGCAATAGCCCCTAACCTTTGAATCAAATCAGTAACTTCTCTCCTGTTCATTTCCTCTTCCTCTGCACAATGTTCAGGAAGCAGGGTCTGAACTTTAGCAGATAATCTGACATACACGCGCTCCAGCGGATGTCAGAAAAAAACATTTAAACAAAGCTTCCACCTTTAGTTGACAAAATTCAGGAAAAGCAGGGGATCCTCCTTTGCAGGAAATAGCCACATGACAGCAACAAAAAGCTTTATCTTTGTGCATTGACAAGGTAAAGTATTCCCTGAATGATTACACAAGTTAAATATTTTAAAAACAAATCATATGAAGCAGCATACTATCCTTGGCATGACCCTGTTTAATTAAACACTGAATTATGTTTTCTTAATTTAATCACACATGTCAATATTCATCCATGAATATCTGCAGTAATTCCTACCAGTCACCTGATGAGGACACTATCTTTCCTTAAAATGTCTTTTCGTTGGCTGTTTTCTAAGAAATATACTTCATAGTACTTGCAGTGTATATGCGAGAATATGGAATGAAAGCAATTACATAAGATAGAAAAACACTGACTGTATTCTCTCCTACATGCTTGCTAATGAGTGTAATTTGCCCAAATCTTGATATGATAAAAAAAGTAAAAAACAATATCCAGGAAAGGATCATAGTATTTATCTCATATGTATTTGATGAAACATTATCTGACATCATGTGAGTGCAATAAGAAGTTAAAAATGCTGAGTGAAATGCAATTCAGAATGTAGTTTTTACAGTCCATTTGGTATTCCTTTACAGCATTTGCTCTGCAGGATGGGACAGGGCTGTCTTTGAATTACTGCTTAGTTGCTGCAGCAGAGGTTAGTCTGGAAAATGAAAGCAAGAGAAACAAAGCACTGTTATTCATAGCTTTAATATCTGACATCTGGATTAGCGGAAAGTTTCTAGACTTCATTCACTGTGAGGTCCATATGGAATTAACAGACCTGAGTTGGGTGATAGCAGTACTTGGTCATATTTTTGGCCTCTCTAGACCACTGTAGAGTGGATAGAAGATCTCATAATAAAGAGTACTGTGTTTAAGAGGAATTATAATTATGCATAATCTTGAATTTGCTTGTAGGTATATAATTTAGTTCTATTAGAATGATGATGCATCTCAGTAGCCAGTACTGTTCAGTGTTAGTTTTTATTAAGCTAGAGCTAGTAAATCCTTTTTCTATAACTAAATAATATTTAGAGAAAGGGTTTGATGGCTATGGATAAATGTTGATGATATTGTAACTTCAGTTTTAATTGATTTATTTAAATTGCTTAGAATGTTTGTGGCTCCAGTGTAGGAATCTTCTTCAGCCATCATGTGGCCAATGACAAACACACACTTTTGATGATTCATTAATGAATTAGTAATATTATAATAACTTGCAAATTCAATATGGTTTTAACACTGAGAATAGAATTGGCAGTCATTTACATTCTAATACATTCAATTTTAAAATGAGAAAACAGTAGAATAATATGGTTGTGTATTATTTGCTGACTGCTAGAGGAACATATGCACCAACATTTTGTAGGACTACATCCTAATGGGGATTGAGAAATAGCTCATTTTCCTCACTATTGTTTGACCTCATAGTTAGTATATAACTAGTATCGGGGGTCTAGTGGAGACAAGGTGGTACAGGGAAGCTTACCTACTACAAACGTTCTGATGAAGTAGCAGTGTTGTGGAGCTTTTTCTCCTGTGCCTCCACTGAAAATGGGTTATGTTGGCTCAGTGGATTTTCCTGTAAACAAAATGCTAATAAAAATAAATAAAATGAATAAAAAAAATGTGAGAAGAAAAGAATGCTGCACATGTGATTGCAGCGGTATAGTTATTTAACTGCTTTACTGCAGTGTAGACATATCAGGCGGCTCATTTATTTATCGTCTGGCTGCAGTAGCTGCCGGGTAAAAATTTATATGACGTCTTCAAAGAAGTACAGTGACTAATGTATTAATATAGATATTACTCATGTCAAGGCATTTTATTGGTATGTATCATTATCATATATATAAAAGGGGAGCTTTTGCTAATATATCTGTATAGATACATATTTCATGTATATATAGACACACACATACACACACACAAATACAGATTTTATATATATATATATATATATATATATATATATATATATATATATATATATAGATAGATAAGAGAGAGAAAGAGAGGGACAGAGAGAGAGAGAGAGAGAGAGAGAGAGAGATATATATATATATATATATATATATATATATATACAGCATATGGAGGAAATGCATGACAGAAGCAGTAGTTAATGGAAAACTCTCAGTGAGAAATGAGTGAAAATCCAGACAGTTCACTGGTAACACACTTAATAGTGTGACAAATCTTGGCCCAATAAGAAGGGAAATAATGTGCAAATAATACAGACACAATTGCTTCAATAAAAAGATGGGATGTGACAGAAAATCTGACATTAGATGTGATACAAGAAGGAAAGCTGGAAGAGGACGACATAATGAAAATAAGGAACACGGGACAGCAGGTAAGCAAAAAGTGCTGGGCATTGTAGTGGAGTTTCTTTGTGAGGTACCTTTAGTAATAGTGATAACAAAATAAATAACAAGGAACAAGAAATGAGATAAGTACTACATGATTGGTTAATTATTCAGGTGACTATAATTGAAGGTAGAATTTATAACCAAATGGAAGCTGTATAATGTAGGTTACAATAATTAGGTGGGTTTGGAAAGGAAAAATAGCTCAATCAAAATTTTTAAAACAAATGAGAGAGAGATTGAAATTTCTTTACTATTTCCAAAACTGTAGACATATATTAAACTGTGTGAAATAAAGCTAAGGAATATTTAACATGAAAATGATTGCAAAAAGGACAACAGTCTGCTGCATCACTGAGCTCGCCCACTGTTAGATACTCAGTCACCTCTAAGTGTTCCTTTGTTCAAGAGTCGACCAATAAAAGAGAAGCACACAATCATGGATGAAAGGATGTGCTGCTTTATGTAGAGCTGGGGCTATTTTCTCCGTGGTGGCATTATCTCACAGTTGGTCTATATAATAAGAAGGGAGTACAGATGATACCATGGAAGTGAGCACTTGGCACGTTGCCTTTCTGTAATTTCTGATAAATATGGGCACTTTCCTCAGGAGTAACTCAATCATTTATAGCTCAATTTGTTTGCTGTTGAAGTAATGGATGAGACTCACAAAATGTGAGGGCTACCACTGTACAGCTTAAAAGGGAGGGGCTCTGTTAGAAGGAAGCAGTAAAGGAAGTCAGAAAGTGAAAAATAGAAAAAATAAGATAGTTAATGCATGCATACATAAAGAAATACAATACAGCACAAGTGGGGTTAATGGCATGGATTAACTTAAACAGAGACCTATAAAATGAGTTGCAAGGAAAGAGTAATACATTGAGATGGCAGTTCTGTTAAATGTGTTGAACTAGAACTAAGAAAAGATGACTCAATGTTCACTTTTCATTCTACAACAGTCAGTAATGTGCAATGCTTATTATGTAAAACAAGATATCACATCTCACACTTTGTCAGTGAGTTATCTTGGTATATATCAGACAGAGACTTTCAAAGAAATACCTGTTTTCATATTCATCATCATGAGTCAGCAATAAGGCAATATGGCCTCAGTATGGAAGGTCAGTAGAATAATCTCAACCGAAAGGAAGTAATCAAGCAAAGAACAAAAATGAGCACTGCAAGCCAGTAAGTATGCTGAAACATTTCGCAAAATACTCAGAAGAATAGTATACTAACAAATAGCTGGTTTTATATCTGGATATAATATCTTATCAAAAATATATCATGACTGTAGCCAGGCCATTGCATTAAAATGACTCAAATAAGATCTTTCGATTGCATCTCCATAAAATCAGGGGAAAGAAAGCATAATATGTGGCAATGACAAATCTAGACTACAGGATGTTTGACAGTTTGGGTCACTCATTACAAAATAAATAATGTAAAAGAAGGAAGAATAGACTCAAACTCCAAGGGGTAGTTCACAGATTATCTCACCAACTGAACTGTGATTATTACATGGCACAAACAATAGCATAGTCAATCAACTCTCTGGTGCTACAAGGGTCTAGATTAATGTCGTTTCACTTTTCTTTTACATACACAAGACACAACACTTGCAGTATGCCAACAACTTGATGCTAATATGCCTGTGTTGTCTTATTCAAAATTTTGAGTTGGGCCTCAGCAACTTAATAAAGCAGTTACATGATGACAGACTAATGCTAAACAGCAGGAAAAAAAAGTTATGTATTTGGGTATACAGCCATCAAATCCTATCACCATACCTCTCAACTGTCCAGACTTTTGCAGAATGCCCAGATTTTTGCTCATATTTATGGTCTGTTCCTCAAACAATTTCTGGTTTTCTGGCAAATCACTGGAGACTGAAATCACTAAATAATGCCATACATTTGAGTTTCATATCTCATGTCCTTAAAATACATGCTAACACAAATCCTGTTATTCTATCAGCTTTCTAAGTTTATAACAGCAATATTTAAAATCTGTCCCTATTTCTCAGCCTTTATCCCCTATTATTTTAGACTTTGTCCAGATTCCTTGTACTAAGAGGTTGAGAGGTATGCCTAACCCATCAGTTGCATATGTATGTCTGTTGAATTCACAGAATAGATTCACAGGTTGTTATTAGGTTTGTAGCCCAGGAGACTATTAATGATCCTAGCTCAACTCTTCCAGGGTTCCATGTGATTTAATGGCTTGTTTAGCTGCACAGTAGGCAGGGAAGAATCAAACCCTGGATTACCAGAACCAACCAACATTTTAATTATATGTGCTAAGTGCCAGCGTCTCCCAGAAGCAAGTAATTAGGAGTCACCACTGACTTCAAGTAAGCTTTCTAGGGTATTTTGAAATATTTGTACTTTGCACTTTCATGAAATCCTTGGTACTCTGCACAGGTGCAAACGGCTTTTATTTTATTTATTTATTTATTAGAAGGAAAGGCCATCATATTTCTTGTTCTGCTACTCATACTTCTTGACTACTATGAATTGGGTATTGCACTAATTCAATAATTGCACCCAGTCTGCAGTCATCTGCAAACTTGGTCAGCTACAACCACTTAGTTTTCACCTAATATATATATATATATATATATATATATATATATATATATATATATATATATGTGTGTGTGTGGATTCACTACAAAATTTCAAAATCAAAAAATCTCGAGTTTCATAATATTGAGTTCAGAATCTCGAGATCTTAGAATCTTGAAATTGTGAACCCCTCAAAACACCACCCAACACACTAAAACATTGCCCCCTCACACCCCCTGCAACTTAAATATACCAACTCCGAGAACGCACTACAACGAGGACAAGGGAAATCTCACTGTCCACGCTGTATGATGAACTCCGTTTAGGATTTTGAAGTTTTGAAACTTCGAACATATGATCTTCGATCATATGTCATTCGAAGTTTTGAGCTTCTAAATTCTGAACGGAACCTATATATATATATATATATATATATATATATATATATATATATATATATGGGTCCGAGTCACATTGTCAAAACACGGTTCATCGAAACCGTGTTTTGGTGGGCACAATTTAGCGAAAGTGCATTTTATCGAAAATACACTTTCGCTAAAGCGATAGTGGAAAATTAAAGAAAGCATGCAGTTTGCATGCACTGTTAGCTGTAAATCGATGTATAGTATTGATTTACAACTAACTAAACTATTGCTGACATTGTGGTACAGTGGGGATAAGGGAATATTCCCTTTTCCCCACTGTAGTGCGATATCAGAGTGAGAATAATAAAGTAGGGGGGTGCAGGGGGCATTCCCCCCTGCATAACACTGTTTGATGTGATTTGTTTTTTTTTTTAATTTTTTTTCATGTTAATTTCTTTAGCGAAAGTGCATATTCAATAATATGCACTTTCGACAATATGCACTTTCGTTAAAGTGTGTTATCGGAAACACAATTGGATGATCTGTGTTTTCGATAATAACACAGTGACCCATATATCAATATCTATCTATCTGTATATATATACACACACACACACACACACACACACACACACACACACACACACACACACATACACACACACACACACACACACACACACACACACACACACACACACACACGTGTTACATTGTATGTTAACAGGCATTACCATTATGTACATGTGATGTAACATGTTAACAGATGTCATAATCTTTTATCTGTGACACAGCATGTTAACTGACATATAAGAATACAACAGAGGATGGAAGGAAGGAAAATGGCAGGTATTATAGCCAGTACAACTTGTAGCCTGGAGGTTGGTAGGAGGGAAGGTGTGAGAATTAGAATCCGAGGGCATACTGCAAGCTTATGCAAATGAGTCTGGACCCTCATAGAGAAGACATATCAGCCTAGGGTTAGGCCTGCATGTTTTCCATGAAGATATATCCATTAGAGAATTATAAAATAATGCTCAGTGATGGGACAGGATGGAAGTTATTACTTATTATTGATAACTAATGGTGTCTAAAAGCATGACTATGACCATTTCCTCAGAAAACAAATGTGTCAGTATGTTGTTGGTAGCTAAAACTGATATTTTTCCATGACAGTGCCTATAAGTCATCAGAAAGATCTGAATGAAAAGCAAACAAAAGTAACAGATTTGCTCTAATGTGTATTTTATATTTTTTTACAATATGGTAAGCTGCTGGGGTACTTTGTTACTGTGTTGAATGGCACTCAGGAAGGCATTAATATGTTTTTCTTGGGAAATCTACAAATAATACAAACATAGAAATACACTATTCTGTGTATGAGTACCACACGATTATCTGATATAGATTTACAAATTTCTACTCTTAAGACAAGAATAGCAAATGAAGTTTGGCAACAAACTAAGTTGTCCCAGGACATCCTCATGGTTAGATTAATATTAAGGTGTTAAGTGGGTTGGGGAGGTGAAAGGTTAAGTGGAGGCAGGGATGTTGGGAGGAAATGAGATAATGATGGGGAGGGGCTTAAGAGGTTTAGGCTAGTGTAGTTGGGTCAAACAATCACATTTGGCGTGAACTTGCTATAGAGCATGTTTACGTCCGAGACAACCTGTGTACTTGTGGTCATCAGGTAGGCCATGGAGTTGGTGGTGAGGTGAGAGTGGTGAAGTTGCTGCTTTAGGTTTTAAGTGGGTACAGCTTATCAGCATTTTGTGAGGGTGAGTATTATATATATAATTTTTTTCCCCCTCATTGTGCGGTTTGTGGGGTAGTAATATTGGTATAAGGGCTTTTACTTAGGTTGGAGTGTGTTGGTTGTTGTACAGCTGGTAAGTATTCCTTGATATCCTCAGTACTTCATTAGATTTTAGGGTGACAGATTTAATATCCTTGGATCACCACAGAATTAGTACTATCAGCTTCCATAATTGCTGCCTCATGCTAGCTGTACGTTGATTTGTTGTGGCATATTATTTAACTCCTTTTGGAGAGCGGTTAACATAGCCCTGTATCCAGTAACAGCCATTGTTATATTACTATCAGACAGATGTTTTTATATTTCATTTTCTTGTTGATGCGGTTCTTTAATTGCTGTAATACTCACTGAAGCTTTTCTAGTGTTTTCAGTGTAAGCCTTGATCTGTGGACAATTTTCTGCTTTTCAGCAATATTAAATTTTCCCTTGCAATATCTATCCTACCATTCCACCCCTGCAAAGTGGGGAAAAACCTTTAGGACAATTCCAGGGCATGCAGTTATTTTAAAGCTGGCACAAGTGTCTGTCTTCCAGTCCTGCTTTATACCTTAGGCTTTTGCGGGCTCTGGGTGCATTGGTGGAGAGGTAGCTCTGCGCATGAGCAGTGTGGAGCTAATAGGCAGAGTCAGGGCATTTTTCCTCACAAGCACACACACATAAGGCTTATTTATAAAAAATGAGCATGAGCAGGGTGGATTATGGTGGTGGTCGGGGGGGTAGGATACTTATTTAGTGTGGTTCGTTGATGGCTTTCCTCCAAGCGGTATGTTCCTTCTAAGGTGCACCCTCAGGTAATGGTTGCTGGCCTATGAGTGGGTCAGAATTCACTAGGAGCAATGGACAACATGCTGGACTTCGTGTCATATTATTATTAAAAAAAAAAAAATGGCTTTATAGGAGCAGTATTTACAAACACTCTCATCTGATCAGCTAGTGGTTATCAAGGCTCCTTTCTCAGAGTGTCATGTTGATTTAGGCTGTTGCTACAATTTCTTCTTCTGGTGCCCAGCGCAGAGATGTTTGAGGCAGGCAGTGCTTCAGCTACTGTCAGCAGTAGCTTTATACCAGTTGGGAAGCAGAAAGATGAGGTAAGGCAGCACTAGAAAAGGGTTCTGAGATAAGACAATAATTGGGCTTAAATGTGGTGCTTATAGACAGTTAGGATTTCAGAGAGCAGATAGGAATAACTTTATCCACTATTACATTCTTAACCTGAATCATCTCAAGGATAATGAGTGTGGCGCATGTGCAATATGCTCCATGCATTTATTAACACGTTTTATTCATTGTGAGCAAGATCATTAAATCTTACGGAAGTTTGGGGATGTCATCTTTCAGTTGTAACAGCTGTGGATAGGGGACCTTGATAGGACGGGATGAGGTGGGTTGACGTACCCTCTTGAAAGTGCATGCAAACTGCAGGAATCCTAGGATGAGCTCTGCTGGTTAAGTTGAGGCATCAGAGGCAAGGGGTGCAGTACTTGGGGTCTTGTTAATGTCCTTGTTGGGTGAATTGCTGACAGGGTGTTTCCACCTAAGCCACAGGGAGCTTTTCGCGGGCTTGGAATTATGGTGTCAGTTAGGGCATGGTGCTCATGGGTGGCAGACTGATGTCTCCCATTTCGAGGCTGGAGCTGTTTTGTTTTCAAGTCTGGGTACTTTTACTGGCCTCAGTCGTCTTGCAGCTACTTTTGGCAGTTGTTTCATTTGGTTGTACGAGTCGGTTAAGTCCAGTTCTGTATATTTCAAGCTAGTGTTGACAGCTATAGGACTTTGGAAATGAGACCAAGGATTCCATTTAAAAAAAACAAAAAAACAAAAAAATTTAAAACCTTTGGGAACATACTCCATACTTATACAGTAAAAACAAAATAAAATAAATAAATAAAAGGAAATAGTGGTGCTTAAAAGTAAGTTGGATGCAACCAAGGGGATTACACATTTGAAAAGAAGAGTGTATACTTTACAACTAAGAGTTAGTCAGTTACTAAAGGGTGCTATACTGCTGCTTAATGTGTAAGTTGTGTTTTCTGCCAAGTATGCCTCGGTCTTATATGGGGAATTCTGGAATAAGCTTGATAGGAAGGACCTGTGGCATTAAAGCGCAGTCAGCATAATGCCCGATGTAAACTTATTGAGAGGTAGCCAGATCAATAGCCTAGTTTTTCTCTCTTGGACATGGTGAAACAAGATGATGGGAGGGGTGAACCAAGATGCTGGGGGAAAAAGAAGCTTGAACAGGAATGGCAGTTGATGACAAATGTGGATAGCACTCCAGATCTAAATGATATTGGGTTGATAGTAGTATTTTGCAACTGAAGCAGCCCATTTTATAACTGTTACCAATTGCGTTTAGTCCAGGAGGAAGCATTTTCAATACCGGTAAATTATGATTGTCACCCAGGGCAGGAGAGTTGGGTATGAGAAGAGAGCAGTGGGGACTGTGGCTGGTGGAATGTGTGCTGTCTGGCTGGCTTTGTCCTGGTTGTTCATGGCCTCTTGTCATGAGGTGCATTTGGACTTTTCGAGTGGGAAGGGCCAGCATATCAACCAATGGGTTAATTATAGGGTAGTACTATAGGTTGTATAAAAGATGTATAGAGCTTGTAGGTGAGAAGGGGCTGACTTGATGACCTACGAAGAAGGATGGGGCACTATTTCAAGAGGTGTTATGTTTTAAGTTCAGTAACCTTATTGTTGAGCACAGGTTGCAGTCACAGCCTTTGTGTTCTAAGAAAGGTCATTGTGTTAAGTCTGATGCAGGTACACAAGGCTTAGGGATTAAAATGCTCATCTTTGTTCACTTTGGAAAGGCCTGCTGTTTAATTTGTTTTCTTTTGCAGATTGTGAGGTATGGAGATGGAGTAGGGATTGGCCGATGACTGGAAGGAAGGGCGTTTGGAAGGTGATGGAGACTCTTTCAATGATGGTGCAGAGGTGACAGACGCATGGAAACAGAAGACCCATGGTCAGTGCCCTGATAATAGGGAGTGAAGGGTAATGGATGTCGGTTGCAGGGAGGTTGTTTGCTGGAGTGGGGTTACAGGTAATCTGTCTCCTTTTTTCTCGGGGGAGGAGCACTACGATGGCAGGATCACAGATGGCAACTAGGTTATTGGTCCAAGGGCCTGGGTAAACTGGCTGTGCCAATTGCTTTCTGTAAGGACTTGGGTGGGATTTCTGGGGTGGTTTTCAGCCATCCAGTTGTGGCAGAGGGATAATGAGATGATGATATAAAGGGGGAGTGGTTTTGATATTTTAGGGAGATAACCATTGTGAACAAGTTTATTGAGGTTGTATATCAGATAAGGTTTTGGAGTGAGGTGTCCAGTACGGACATGACTTTATGGGTGGATAAGGTTTGGTGGAGCATTTCGGGTAAGGGGGATTTTGAGGGCGTGGGTGCAATCATAGACTGTTGTGGTTAGGATTTCCTTGGTGCAGGTAACTTCTCAGGGCAGCTGGATATGGATGTCATGGGGATCTACATTGTTTAGTAATATTGAGGGAGGTGCTGAGGTTGTGGGACTAGCTTCAGTTGTGGACCGCTGGAAGGCAATTTTGATGGTAGCTGGTTATTCTACAGGGTGGGAGCATGGTAAGGTAGTTCAGAGTGGCAGCAGTTAGTGGATCAATTGATGGCAGAGTAAAGGTGACCAGTTGTTGTTACAGGAGGAGCAACAGATTAGCAATGGAGTAGGGGATTTTCAGAGTATTGGGGCAAGTAGGCATATTACCATGTGAATATACCAATCAGATGAAGGATGGGTATACTTATAGCAATAGACAAGGGTGACAAGTTAGTGATTAAATATAATTTAATGACAAGGCTAGTGTGCTTGGAGTCCGGGAGAGATGGACAAGATGGTATTTTTGCGGTTGGGAGTCTTGTGGCTATGTGCACCTTTCAGCTCATTCAGTTTAGTTGAGGGGGTTGGGGACTATTACAGTCACATAAGTTGCTGCTCTACATGTTTTAATGGTTTAGCTTGACATGTCAAGATTGGACATTAATATCGGTTTGTTTATAATGTACATGGCATCTTGGATATAAATAGCCCCTACACTGATTAATGTCATTAAGAAGTACGATTGGTATGCAGAGAATTTACACTGTTCTTTCTTTTGCAAGTAGCAGTACTTGGGGTCTGAAGGAAGTAGCATGGAAGGTGATGGAATCGACAGGTTGGTTTTGTTTTGACTATATCGGTCACAGAACAAGTCCTGGTTACCAGAGTGGTGCAATCTGGTCACATGGCGCAGTTAACAGAGGGAGCAGTGGTCAGCTGCTTGACAGAAGTGGAGTGGAACAAGTGTATTTGGTTGGAGTGGATGTTCTGGTGTGGTACAAGGAGGTCACGGGTAATGTTATTTTATTTAGGTTCATTAAGGCTCGTTTCCATACTGGTATGTTTCCATACTGGTGTGTTAGGGTTTTGGGTTGATGACAGGGATTGGATTTGGTTTACAAATGGGCACACCGGATGATGTTTGTAATAACCCCTCTTTTATGGGGGGGGGGGTAGTTAGTTAGAAATTTTGGTAGATGGGAGGGGGAACAGCCTGGTCAGGCTGGTTGGCAGAGAAGAGGAATAGGCTTGCCCTCTTCTGTTCCCCCTCTGATGTCTGGATGTTTATTTCAAGGATCTGGGGAAAGGAAATGAGTAGTTGGAGAAAACGTGCTGAATAGATAAGCAAGCTGAGGTAAGGATGGTGCTTATTTGGTGGAAGGTAATTCGATAGATGATGTATGAAGTGAGTTGTGACACTGCTTCATAAGTAAAGTAAGCGAGCACAGGTATGGACCCTGCTTGTTGGGCAGGGTGAGTAGGTACACTGCCCTGATTAACATTACAATGAATGGTGTATGAAGTGAGATGGGACACTGCTTCATAAGTAAAGTAAGTGAGTAGAGGTATGAACGCTAATTACTGGGGCAGGGTGAGTAGGTACGCTGCCCTGATTAACATTACAAGGATGTTATACTGTATTTAGAATCAATTATATCATGCATAGTTGTAATTAATGAATTTGGTGATCAAAGCTATGTTATGGAAATTTAATAAAAGTCGTCAAATGTCATTTGGTGTGATGTGTATTATTGAAGGGGACCAGGACAAATGATTAATTTGATTATCTTTGAACAGTATTTACAGCATGCATTAGTACAAGCTGAATATCAGAGGAAACTATGTTGCATGTGAACTTCTAAGATAGTTCGAAGACTTACAGGGGCAAAGTGAAGGGGATGCATATATGAAAATTCTTACCAACAGGGGGAAATAGTTTGAGATGTGGCAAACATATTACTTGTTTTTATTTAGTCAATACTCATTTTATAATTTCAGTAAAATTGCAGTGAATTGTCATTCAGCAAATGTCTGTTGTATCACTCACGCGTTACCTACCAAGAGAACGGCATACATAAATAGGTGCCTATATATTGTTCAGTGTGCTACATTCAACATAGGAAAGATTAGAAGACAGTTGTAGTGGTTAATGTTGCATCATCCCAACTGACAGCAGCAGTCATTTACCATTTGGAGAATTTATATTTAATCCATTTTTCAACATGGACAATTTTGTAGTGGTGGATAACGGCTACTTATCCTGTGTGTTAAAATGAAAATATTTACAAAGATAGAAAAAGAGGCTCAAAATCTGCATTAGCCTTAGGCAAAATGGACTTTTCTTTCTTTCTGTTGTTTTTTTCTGCATACTCTCTTACTCTCATTTTGTCTATACAGTTCATTGTACATTCTAATAAAGATTACCTTGTATAAAAAATATGTTGCATTTAAAAAAAATGTGAATTCAACTAGAGCTGGGGTTTACAGTCTTTAAAACAATCACCTACCTATTTATCTCAGTATCTTGTGCATTTCACTTCAATAAAGCCAGTTTATTAGATTATGCCACCAACTGGCAGAAAACAGAAGCAACCAATTTTTACTTTCTGCTCTTACTATGGTAGATTTTTCAGTTCAGTGATCTTGTTGATTGTATTAAACAGATATAAGGGCTGTAACCTGATTATTGTATAGAAAGGGGCTACAGATAAATGTAATAGCCTTAAAATACAACAGCAGACATTTCAGTAGCTCCTTCTTCACAGCTTTTCATCCCAGGTCTCTTTATTTAATACAAGACAGACATCTGTGATCACCAGCTGAGGCAGTGAAGTGAAACATTGAATTGCTACATTCTGAACTCTTAAATAACTCAGTGAAACATGTTTTGACATCAGCATCAGAGTTCTACTCAGATTAGTTATTATAGTGTAATGGGCCTCAAAGCAATCACCATGCAGTGTTAGCTGTTTACATGCCTATTGTTGTATTAGAAATTGGATTTTATTCTGACCAAATGAATGACAAAAGAAGGATGTAAAAAAAAAAAGAAGAATAAAGGAATTTCAATCAGAAAAAAAATATGGTGTTAAATTTATAAGGCTGAAATCCATTGTTTTAAATCAAAAGTCATCTGTATGATGTAACAAACACATGTACCACATAAGTTTTAACATTTGTACTTCTATCTGTTTGGTATATGGTGCACCAGCTTTGAAATTTACATTGGTAGTTTTATATATGTGGGACTGTGGTAATTGAGAATTATAGCATTTAGCATTTTATGTAGACTAAATATATTTTAAAGCTGTACATGTAAAGATGAAAAAAGGCAACAATTATCAAATATATAAAAACAAATAAAATAATAAAAACAAGAGAAGAAAAAGAAAAAAAGACAAGCAATTTAGACAGGGTGGTACTACAAACTATTCATAAATTAATGATATATAAGCTGAAACCTGAAGTGTGATTCCCATTACAGTATTAAGGTTTCATCCTCATAGCGCATGTGTTCAGAGTTCAAGTCCAAATATCTGATGTCTTACAGGACTCTGTATGTTCCCGACATTTGCTCTGATGGGCATTTTCTCTGTATATTTTGGTTCCGCTCCCACTAAAATGCAGGTTATATTGATTATTGTTTGTTTGTCATATCAATGTATCTATCTGTCTATCTATCTATCTATCTATCTATCTATCTATCTATCTATCTATCTATCTATCTATCTATCTATCTACCCGTCTCTTTCTTTATATATATGTCTGTGTCTGTGTGCGTGTGCATGTGCGCGTGTGTGTGTGTGTGTGTGTGTGTGTGTGTGTGTGTGTGTGTGTGTGTGTGTGTGTGTGTGTGTGTTTATGTATGCAGTTGCACTGCATAGGAGAAATTGTCTTTTTTCCCCTAGATGCAGTAATCTTGCAATCGAAGGAGTAGGGACTTTGTCCCTGACATAAAACATGAAAACATCAGTTTGAATTAGTTTCTAAACATTATCTTGATGTATTTTGTGTATTTTAAGCATTTTGTGGACAGTTTAGTACCTCATATCATCACATGGGGAGTTCATCCTTCCAGTGTGGATGCGTGTCTGTTCCACCTACTGTTTTGCAGCCTTGGTTGGGCTTCTGCTGGTGATCATTATTTAGAGGACTTTGCATTCTCTGTTTCTTTGCAGTAATCTTTCAGCTCATGACCGATGTGTTCAGTCTCATACAAGTGTCTGCTATGCCCCCCCCCCAACTTGGTATGTTCTCATATCCACACATGCAACCAGGGGACTGACAAGAAAATGCACTTTGGTAGAGACAGTTGCATATCTGTTGTCCATACTCTGCATGCCAGCTACATCTCTACCTAGCAGGTATTGGTTTTTGCAATGAACCAGATTACCTCCTTCTTCACAGGACATGGTAGCCAATTTGGCCAGTCACTCCTGTCCTCCCACATAGATTCATAAGTACTTATTAGGTTGATGATCAGAGAGAGAAGCCTTACCTTCCCATGGTAGTTTTTAGTTCTTATATTTTGCATACAAATAACTCAGAGGTGGGAAGAACAAGGATGTGATGGGGCATTTACTTGTTGCCCCTATGGATGAGGAACGTGTATTAAACTAGGGACAAATTTGTGGTTTCCTATCTAGTCATCCAAATTACATTTGAATAGAGCAAAAGAAGTACTTCACTTCATGTGAAGCAGAAGATGGTTCCACAGAAGAGGTTTTCCTTGTTGCATATATATTAATTCTTTTAACATGTTGTATTTATGTTGCAAAAGAGATTGAGGGTCTGTTTAAGCTACCATTTCACTTTAGAATCTGCAGTAGGAATTACAGGACAGGGTATGCTTTTGCAAAGAAACAGAACTCACCAAGTACACAGACGATTGTAAACTGGAAAATATCATAGATTATGCCCACAACACTGGCATCCTCCTTGAAGATCTAATACAAACAAATGGCTGATGCCAAAGCCATGGATTAAAACTTAATGGGAAGAAATACATTATAGTACCCTTAGGAAAATCATCCGCCAAAGCTAATTACTCCCTCAATAAAACACCTCTAAATTTTGACTCAGTAGTTCAACCTGAGTTGACATCATAATTGGCCTTGTTGGACTTTATAAGACCACTTCATTTCTTGTTTATTTGAGGAATGGGCCAAGGGGGATAAAGAGAGCAGTGGTCCTACCATCAGCTATGCTTTTGTTAATCGAAGTAGATAATGAATGACTACCAGGTCATTATTTTGTCTAATGAGTTTGGAAGCAAAACACTTTTTTAAGAATGTGGAGACACAAATGTTTTTAATGTTTACATCTAATGTAGGGTGTTCCTGAACATGTTGTGGACATTGAAGCCCTGCTTTGGTGGACGGCTCTCATCTGTCTTAAATTAGGTCTCTGTGACAATGCTTATGTCAATCTTTTCCAGGGTGCTTGTAGGGACTAGATTTTTTTTTCTTGTTAATGCTCCAAGTACTGAGCATCAATAACAGATATGTTTTGTTATGTTGGAAGCTTTAGAAGTCTGGCATTGCCTAAACAAGGCACTATGGGTGTAGGCATGAATGTAGCCAATATGTAAAAGTCTTGGATGGACAGGTGCAGGCCATTCCTGGCAAAGCAATTAGGAGTGTCTGCCATCTTCTCTCAGGCTGATATATATTGTACAACTTTACAATGTCATCAGAAGCTAAGCTAATTGTTGAAGTCAGCAATTCGATGTCAGTATTGCAGCACCATTCTTGGTGATAGTAGATGGTAATGGCAGATGGTAGAATTCTGCTCAAATGTAGGTTCATACCTACCTCAGACACATATTCCAAGAGTTCCATCATGTATCTGTTTATATAGTCCAGAGAAGTATGTCTCAAGTCATTTACATCCATATGTACAATGACAGTGTCATATGTGTACCTATCATACAAGAACCTGAATGTGTGTATCGTGGTAAATCTCAGCACTTGGTGAACAACTAACCATGACCCTCTCCTTGCACAGTCTGGTTAGTGGTGCATTGGCATGTCCTGCTATGGAGTCATCTATGAACAGGATATTGTAATGTGCATATAATTGCCATATTTGCTTTTGATTTGAGTCAGTGTGTTTCTTAGGTGTATGTTTCATGGCAGGTTTGGTGTCTGCAAGGTTGTAGAAGGTAACTTGTTTCTTTTGTTACATTTAGGAAGCCTTTGAGGTTTATGTAGGTTACTTTTAAGAACCTCAGCATATGTAGATCAGTGTGATTGGTTTAGTGTGACGCTGTTTGCTGCTCTCAACCTGTCTGTTATTTGTCTTGGCTTCATGTGACAGCTTTGCTTTCAATAACATTATTTAACTGCATCTCTCACACATACTATATCAGTTTGTTTAAGTAATAGGTGGCTTTCAATAAGCATAAGGCAGTTGTTACGTGGTCTTAGCATGCCCATTTCTACCAAGCTGGTTAAAGAGATGGTTAGAAAGCATATATCCATGGTTGCAGGTGCTTACTTATATTAGCTAAAGGGACAGTAGCAGCTACGAGATTTAGAGTTGATTATTGGAGGTGCTATCTGTCAGAAGTGGAGATCTTGCCAGTCTCAGCACAGATGCAAACAGCTAAGAATGATCTTTTGCTCCTTCTCTATCTAGAAGCAAAGGAGTAGCACTAAATACTAAGATAGTTTCTGAGAAGTAGTATTAATGCAGATGCTGCTGGGTTCACCGCACTTGTTATACTCTCCTCTTGCCAGATACTTTGGATAGAACTAACAACTGTTGGAAGTAACAGAAAGTCAAGTTGCACAAAGGCCTTTAAAAGGTTCTCATCAAACCTGTAACCAGATGATGCCATAAGGACCCATAAACACTGCTCAATTCGAGACTAGAAAGAGTCTGTGCCCATCTGCTCCCTCTTTTACTGGAAATGAAGCAGTAATATTAATCCTAAGCTGTCTTCTGAGCAATTTTTCAGGTTTTCCATTGATAGGTAATCTTTAGAAGAGACAGGAAATAATGTCCTTCTTCTCATTGTCTGTACTTAAATGTACCGGTTCTAGTGTGCAGCATACAGAAAAGGAAAATACTGAGTTATGCTTAAAAATGCAGATATTAGCTTACTCCTGAGACCCCAGAGTACTGTCAGCATGCAGATGGAACATATATGACGTGATGGTATGGGGGGTAGTGCACCCCAACACATGACAGCTACTGGCAGTTTAACACCACTGCAAAATCATTTCTATTGCTATACACTAAGTATCATTTCTCATGTTACAAACTAAAATTAATAACTTGTTTTCAATATTTTTATTTACCTGGAATTCAGAATTGTTCATATATAGCATTATTCTCAAATGATCACGGCATTTTCATGTCAGCTATGGTATTTTGGGATTCAAGGAAAAGTTATATAAGAATATAACATAATCGCTACAGATTACTAAAAAGAGAATGATCATTCCTGTTGAATCATACACATCTTGTGTCACATGGCTTCCTGTCTCCACTAGGAGTATACCACAGAAAAAGTGGTTCCTATCGTGTCTTTTAAATTGATTGCTTTTATAATTCTAGTCCTCTTACAGTTGCCTCATACCGCTCAGTTTTCAATGACCTCAGCATGGTTCAATGAAAAACAGTTGAAATGATCTGTTGTCCCATATTGCTTTAAAATTTAGACAGCGAAATAGCACCTGATTTAAAAAAGAACACTGTACACTTTATTAGCAGACATTCTATCTAAGACATTGCTGCTGCTCCAGCTTGCTTGCTGGATACCTATAAAAGCTGTCTGATTTATGAACAGCAACATAAGTTTACATACTTACATAGTAACTAATGAAGGATATTTGAAATATTATTATAATTTCCAACATCATAAGTGAATATTAGGCCTAACTGCCCTGAAAGGCCATTTTAAGCCTCGCCAATAACCCAAGGTCAGAATCAAATACATACTTTGTGTCTATGAGAAGAAGAGTTTAACCATTAGGCCAACCCCACCCCATCCAGTATTTGCAGTTTCCTTATTTGCTTTAAGGCACTGAATCTAAGATAAAGAAATACAGATCAAGGGGGTCTGCTACTACCTATTAATAGAGCAATTGGTACTAGTTGGCTAACATATGTCTATGAAAGGCATCCTCCAAAAGCATTTCACCAAATATCCCCTCACTAGTATACACTTAGTAAACCTTTAGTACTAAAGTGTACTGCATGTTGCAGGGGCTTCAAATCCCATGAACCACATTTTACTGCATGTTATTATGTCTTTCTCTAATATTAAGTCTGTGAAGAGCAAGTCAGTAAATGGCTTTTGTTAACTTGCTCTGCAGACCATCTGTCATGCCAGTGAACACTGTTTGTGAGTTGCTATTTTCTCATACATGTTTATCAAAAGAAATGTTTTCCTTTCTCATTCTGTAAGGCTTTTACTTTCTCATCTGGACAGGTAGGAGAATCATTCTTTCTTTCCAGGATACAAGCCAAACTGACGTAAAAATCTTCAACTTTCAAAAACTTTCAAGTCCTTCTTAGGGTCACTTATGTTTAAAATCTTGTCAAAATTCTTAATGTATGAGCAATTTGAAAGCGAGAGAGTCTGCTCCATTCTATTGGCTCAGTGGAATGAGTTCAATACATGCATTAAAAAAATAAATAAACATTATTCTCATGTGCTTTGAACTCTGTTTCCTCAGTTTTGTGTTAGCACATTGATTCCCCAAAAGATGAAAAGAATATAGAGTCAAGTGTCACAATAGTTATCTGCAGTCCAGGTCTTCTTGGGACTTCTGGAGTTTTCAGTAATTGTGTATACTCCTAAAGAAGTAATAATAACAAACAGTAATACAAGGGCTTGCATGTGACTGGAAGTAAAAAAATAGGTACAGTCATGTGATGACATGCAAGATAGTAAGGCTGAAAAATGCATACTGAGCTCTACACTGCATCCCTCCTCTTAATTCTTAATGATTGCATTAAACAATTTTTATACTTTAATATTATATGCACTATAGACTATACTATAGGATAGGAATATCAAGGACTCCATTACGTGATTTCAAAACTTTTGAAAAAAAATTACAAGGATCTACACAGCACTGAAGTAGCTCAGATGTTGATGTCAATGACGCATTATAATAATTCCATGTAGTAGGCTTTTTGATCAATTTACCATATTATAACCATTACAATACAAGGTAGCAATAATTGCTATTTCTGCAGATACATCCAGTAGCTGCCCAGCAGAAAATAATCATCAACAATTGTACTGGCAATGAGAATATCAAATGGGAGATAGTTTATCTGAACATTCATACTCAAACTGTACTCTGCAACAGCCTGTGTATGGAAACCATGTGAATGTTCTTATATAACACTCTTACTGACTGACTGACTATCCAATGGTTCTGTGTCTTTAGGGTGAACTATCTACTTTTATTTTTTCGGCATAGTGAAAGACCTTCTTTTGTTTTGACAGCTTAGGGCCATGAACTGTTGGACAGCTTAATAATAACTGCATCTTATAGCCCAGAATTGTTATTATTTAGATTCCAGATAAGGTTTCAACAGAAGTAATAATTTGGCTGTTTGATCATGGCAAAATATCTGTTTTTTTTTTCTTGTACAGCTTTACATGATGCTTGAAATTTTATAAATTGGAGCTGACTTAAATGAAGCTGGCAGTATTGGTGACTTTATGCTTACTCTGTTTCCTATTACAGTGGAGAAAGCAAAAGCCATAACAGTTCACCAGGTGCATTTCTTTTCTTAGGAAGTGTAAGATAACAATCATGCATTCCAGAAGCTTTACCGGCTACTATAGTGTCACATTTTTAAAACAAGTAGTTTTTTTGTCTATTGTTAATAGACTATCACTTCATTTTAATTGTGCATATCGAAACAAGTTAACTGGTGTTATAAATATTAACAGCGTTTTCCAGTGTTAAATCTGTTTCAGACTATAGTTTAGTTCTCCTACTTATTTTCTCTTATACAACACACAAAACGTTATATGTCAGTAGCAAATCATGTAAACCATCAAATTCACTCTTTACGTCTGTTCCTTAAATCAAACAGACACCTAAAAATTCTTACAGACCCTGATTTCTATTTAAAAAATGCCATATTTCTGACAAGTTTGTTTGGGTTTTTACTAGTAGCTTAACCACGGTGTTGTTTTAGCTAAGCTAAAAGTACTGAATAACTTAATTCTATTACTGAATAACTTAATTCCATTAGGGCAGCCATGGTGGTGCAGTGGTTAGTGTTATCACCTCCCAGCAAGAGGCTCTCCAGTTTGATCCTCAGCTGGGTTGCCTTCTGTGCAGAGTCTGTATGTCTTCCCTGTGGTTGCATGGCTTTCCTCCCAAAGACATGCTGTAGGTGGATTGGACATTCTAAACTGGCCCTAGGCATGAGTGCATGCATGTGTGTGCCTTCCATGAAAGGATGGGCGCTGGGCTGTACAACTCAACACTGTAAAACTCTACTACCAATCATGAGCAGACAGGTGATCCGCTGTGGTGACCCCAACCAGGAAAAGCCAGAAGAATAACTTAATTCCATTATTAACTTTTTCAGAAGCAGAAATGTAGCAGCTTTACATATTTAATCTTTTTATTTAGACATGAAACAATACTATAAAGGCATTTATATTACTGGCTTGGTGGATATGGGCATTCTGAGGCAATGTATAAATTGCCTTATGTTTACTGACAACAAGTTAAATCTTAAACTATCTGATATGGTATGTGAGAGATGTATTAACACAATGTCACTGGAGGCAAAGCTGTCACATAAAAGTATTTATAATGTCAATAAGGTTGTCAGTAGTACAAAAGCTGTACCCATCATGCACAATTCAAAGCAGATATATCCACACACATATGCTGAGGAACTTATATGTAACCTTCCTAAACCACAAAGACCTCCTAGATGAAGTGCACATAACAAATACCCATAGCAGCCCCATATGTGCTCTTTCCAAACAACACCCACATCAACCCATAGAGCTACATCTCATGGAGTCTCTGCCTTTAAGCCCATAAGGCAAGCCACTACACAATCCAACATTCTAGTCACTGGAGACTCCATTGTGAGTCACACTGATGTCCCTCTCACCAGGCTAAGTAATAAGGAAGGTACGGTCAGTTGCTTATCAGGGGCTAGGATCCACCCCATTACGCATGCACTCAGGTCATAGGACCACAATTACCAATATGACTCAGTCAAAGTCCATGTGGGAGTAAATGACCTAAGATGTACCTCCCCAGATTATATGAAGAGAGACATCATGGAGCTCTCAGAATATGTGTCTCAGGCTGGTATGAGCTTAGCAATGAGCAGCATTTTACCTTCTCCAAGGATGATGCCACAATAAAAACAAAAGATGATTGACTTTAATAATTGGAAATTGGCTTAGTTTCTGGTGTCATTCTAAGGGGGTGCAATATTTGTCAGCATGGAAGGAGATGGTCAACAGACCACGCTGCTTTGCCAGAGATGGTCTACACTTCTCCCCTCTATGCTTTTGAATATTAGCTAAAACATTGTCTTCCCCCATAGTGCCTTTTTTAGGCAATGCCAAACTGAAAGTACTTCCAACATAGAAAATCAAACCCAAGAAAACCTAAAGGTATTACTGCTGAATGCTGAGTCTAAACAAAACACTCCACTCCCTAAAAACTCTCTTTACCCTAAAGAATGGTGATATCTGTGCAGTCACTGAGACATGCTTTAAAGCCACGGAGAGCACACCAACAGTGCAAGGTTATAATGGCTTCCACACATTTAGACCAGCTTAGCTACTTCACAGGCAGAGACTAAAGGTGGAGGTGTCTCTATTTACATAAAAAAAATATATACTTCAGGGCTAGTTAAACAGGACAATGCACTTGAGCTGCTCCATGTTCAACTCACCATAGGTAAAATCCAGTACCACTTCCTTGCAAGCTATATGTCCCCTCTATGACCCAGAAAATCCACACTATGTATTTAAACTTATTAGAAACACTAACTATCTAACCCAATACCATATTCATGGGTGACTTTAATTACCCCACTACTAACTGAGAATCCTATATGATGCCAAACATACATGCACAGAGATTCCTTGATTTTGTAAACACAAACTCCCTGGATCAGCTAGTCAATACACTAACCAGGGATGCAGCCATACTGGATATGGTCCCCACTAATATGGGAAACTGCTGGACACCCTCTACTGTAATGCCTTCCCTGGTAAGGTCAGACCAGAAAATGGTCTCCTTTGAAGTAAAAATAAAACCTGGACCCCCAGCTAAACCTGGAATATTCAGGAACTATTCTAAGGCTAACCTCCTGCTATTAAGTGAGAACCTGACAAAATTTCAAGCCCTCATAAACCCTGAGAACACTGCTGCATATGCAGAGCTGTTCACAGAATCCCTGTACAAGTTTGTTAATAGCTGCATAGAAGCAGCTGTACCCACCAACAAGAAGTACAGAACTAACTCAAAAAACAAGCCACCCTGGTGGAATCACAAAATCAATTGCATGTATAACAGGAGGAAGAAAATCATGGCAAAAATTAGGAAGTGGAGTACCCAGCAGGATAAAAGCATTCTAATCAAACCAAACAAACAACTCAGAGGACAAATAAAGTCTACCAAAGCCAAATTTTAGGTATGTTTGTCCTTCCAGGCCAAAAACAACCACAAAGCATTCTTTAGCTATGTCCACAACCTCAAAGGCATATACACAATTGTGTGCAGAGCTCATTGTAAATGGAGCCACCTATACTGAGCCGGAAGATATAGCACACCTCCTGGCTGATAAATTCAGTTCCAACTTTACCCCTCTCTCCCCCTCAATCTTTCCTCAGGAAATATCATCAAATAAAACTCCCCCTACTATATCTAGAGAACAGGTCCTTAATGTTCTCTCTAAGACTAAGAACACTGCATCAATGGGCCCAGACAATATCCCAGGATGCCTTCTAAACAGCATGAAACATGACCTATCAGGGTCTCTGGAATTACTGTTTAACTGTAGCTTCCAAACAGGCATCTTGCCTCATGAATGGAGAAAGGCAACAATCATCCCTCTGCACAAAGGTGGGCCATCTACAGACCCTGGAAACTACAGACCCATAAGTCTCACTAATCTTATATGCAAAGCCATGGAAAGAATCATCATGGAGATGATCAATAGAGATATAGTAAACCTCTAGACACTGGACCCAACCCAGTTTGGTTTCGTCAAGGGCAGATTATGCCTACTCAGCCTGGTGGACTTCTTTGACAAGGTCACCAAAACAATGGATGAGGGCAAAATCATTCACACTGCCTACCTTGACCTGGTCAAGTCACTTGACACAATAACCATCTCGGGCATTGTTGACAAACTCAAATGGTTAGGTACAAACCCATATGTCACCCAGTAGATAACCACCTGGCTCAAAGACAGGACTCAGGAAGATAGAATTGGGGGGCCCACCTCCACAAAGAGGTCTGTCACAAGTGGAGTCCCTCAGGGATCCATCCTTAGACCGCTTCTTTTTGGCATTTACTTCTCATAAGCTAAGGTCAATGTCAGTGATCTCTGGCTGATTAAATTTGCAGGTGATTGCAAATTAGGAGCTGTCTTTGAATCTCATACTGACACAAATGTTCTTCAGGAGTGGCTGATACAAACAAACAACTGATGTCAAAGCCATGGACTAAAACTAAATGCATAATGGTATCCTTTGGGAAGTCATCCATGCCTGGTGACTATCATATTGACAACACACCCCTTAGAATTGGCCCAATAGTCAGGGACTTAGGGACACATGTTCATAGGTTCATAGGTTGGTACTAGGCTATTGGCCCTAGGGTCTATACAAGCCTAGCCATAACAATTCCCTGGCTATTTATTCCCACACTATTTACTTCCCTGGACCCCTGTCTAGCTGGGTGACTGACGTGATTCCTGGGGTGAATTTCTTTTCTTCCATCCAATCATCAAGGTTCCTTTTGAAGAGGGACAAAGAGGTGCTCTGCTTGACATGTAGGGGCTATTCCAGAGTCTGGGGAGTCTTTGGGTCAGGAACCTATCCCTCTAGCAAGTTTTGTTTATTGTGATGACAAGGTTTAGGTGTAGATAGTAATTTAGCCTTTGTAGTAAAAGTTTTAGGTGTAGATAGTAATTTAGCCTTTGACCATCACGTGTCTACAGTGGTGAGGAAATCATTCTGTGTTGCGCAGCTTATAAAGAAAGGTATGGCATCTAAGTCCAAGGAAGTCATTGTACCACTGTATTTGGCATTCATCAGAGCTATCATTGAGTCAATGCCCCCCTTTGGTATGTACCTAAGCAGACATATCCAACAATTAAAATGTTCACAGAAGCTTCTCACTAAAAGAATATAGGGCATAACTAAAACATCCTGTGCAGACCACCTCAAGGCCCTATCCTTGCATTCTGTTTTCTACAGGCTTTTGAGGGGAGATCTATGCCTAGCATACAGGTCATTGTCAGACCCCACTCTGATGGACCTTGTGCATATCCACAATTACCCATTCTAATGACTTAAACCTTGCCTGTGATGTAAATAGGACCTGATAAACAGATAAGTATGTACCCCAGAGACTACCCCATCTATGGAACAGGCTCTCCATCCATGTGAAGCAGAGTTCCTCCCTTACTCAGTTCAAGTACAACTTGGGCAATTGGCTGGGAAACCGTAAATTCATTCCTGGTTTGGCATCTATGCCTCTAGTGGACACAGGTAACCTGTAAATGGTTCATCTCCCAGGCCCATGCTTACACTTATCAAGGGTATCAGAACTTGTCAGAGATTTGGGATGCATGGCTAGGCTAAAAAAGGCACTTGCAGTCATTAGCCTAGTAAAGATCTATGAACCCATGAACCTATGTATACATGCAAGGGGCTATTGACGTTGAATATAACTACTCCAGACATTTAAAGTACAAGTCAATAGCTGAAAAGTTTATTGTTCGTATATCCTGCCCCCCCCCCCCAAAAAAAAAGAGCAAGAACCCATCACAGACATTGTGACCAGTTTATTATATCCAGCAAACAAATAATTTAAAAAAGGGTGGCAAGTACTTTTATGTTTGCCTAATTAAAGGTGTTTATGGCTAGGCACCTTACTGTTCCAATGATAACTTGCCTAGTATATTTCTGTGTTCCTATGTAATGAGGTCAGCAGTTATAATAACATAATCCTCCAACTCAACAACTTAAATGACCCTAGCCAAGTAATCCAAGCAAGCAGTCTGAGGATGCGGCAGTTTTATAGACTGTGCACATGAGTCCAGACTTCCTATTCTACACAGAATTACATGATATCAGTGTTTTGTTAGTGAAACTAATGCTGACCAAGTGCAGCATTGTACACAGCTTGCTCCCATATTTCTGGAGCTTCAGCTAATCCAGTAAAGGAAAAAGGAAAAAGGAAAAAAAAGAGGTAGGCAGTGCAGCAACCACCACTACACCTGAAAAATGGAAGGTAATAGGGATCTTCCGCTGTCTCTCCAATGAGTTTCTAAGATATCACAGATCAGAAATTACATACTAGATCCTATGGCTCAACCTAAGTTGCACAGGAACAGCTAAGTTAGTAGACATTCTATCTTCATTTGTCCCTACACCTTGTTTCCTCTACAAAAAAAATAGGACACATTACAGATGTTGAGACCAGTTTCTTGCATCCGACAAATGTATAACTTTGTCAGGAATGTAGTCAAATATTATAATACTGGAATACTAAAACAATGCAATTTAAACAATACAGGCAAAATAATCCTATTAAATCAAACAGCCTGATTACTAGGGGCATTGTGACAGATCGCCCATGCTAGTAAGGTCTGTGCCATTCCAAACTTAACACTGGCTAAATGCAACATTGCAAATATCTCACTCCTACAATTACTTGGACTTCAGCTAGCCAGGAAAGGAAAATGGGGGAGATAAAATGGTGGTGGGAGGGCATGCAGTGGCTGGCCACAAGGCTGCCAGGCTTGAGCAATCTTGTCTCCTCCCTCCTTGCCTGTAGTTGATGAATATGCATAAACCATAAACAGCAGTAAATATCATTACTGTAGCTTGTAGTTCAATGACTAAATGAATCTTAACTAGAGCAATCTATAAGAAATATGTTTCCAGCTATAAAAGTTTTTTTTTTTAAATATCATTCTATATCAGAGAGGTGAGAGGTTTTCCACAGGAATTTAACAACTGGGATGTTGTCAATTAGGGACTACTCCTTTGGTACTAGCCCTACATTTCAACAACTTATTCACCACAGAGTAATTTATAACATCCTGTAATCCAATGAGTCAAGAAAACAGAGTGATTGCAGCTAAGTATACATCAGCAGTTCTAGGTGTTTTAATCTCAAGCCAACTGGACATTTAATAATACACAATAAGGTAAGATGACCACACTGTTTCTTCCTTTGTGAAGCTCAGATAAAAATATTTAAAGGACCTAATGGGACCCACCAATTCTGACTTTGTGTTCGGAGCCTAAACATTCCACCACAAAAGTTCAGCTATTTTTCTCCAATCATCCACAGGTTGGCTGAAATCTAAGTTAGCAAAAGCCTTATTTCCAGAGCCAACTGACAAAACATGAAGACACGTAAGTAAGAAAGAATGCGAACAAGTACATTGTGGGAATTAGAATGTGTTCACAAGAGAATGACAAATATATAAAATAATCTTAAATGTGACTTGTAATGGCTCACCTATGGACCAGTAATCAAGGAGCCTCAATCCTCACCACTGGCAACAGTAGGGAAGGTTCACAGGGAGGATAACAAGTACACACACAGTATTTCCAGATGCAGCTCTCTGCATCAAGTGCAATTTCCCTTATGAGTACACAGAGGCCACAGTCAGTCTGGGGCTGGTATCTCCCTCTTTCTCAAGATCCTCAGTAAGACTTCCCAGTGGCACAGCAGTAGAGTTGAGATATTAGCTGAGTGGCCAAGCCAAGACCTCCAGCACCCTGTCTGTCCAACCAGTACTTTGTGTCCCTGACCAAGTAGCTGACACACAAACTCTTTGTGGTTTAATTTACACACAAACACACACACACACACACACACACACACACACACACACACACACACACACACACACACACACACACACACACACACACACACATATACACATATGATAAAGGATGGCCACAGGTTTACTAGCTATGCCAAATTTTGCCCAGAGTATAAGATAGATATCACTGCCACCAGAACCTGTTATCAGCTACTTTAAGGCCCTTAACAAAGGGTGTCCAATATTACTGTGTAATATTAATATTAATACAAACTGCAGTTTGACCAAGAGCAAGGCTATTAGGAGTGGCCCACACAGTGTCACCAAACCAATATGCAAGTTCTCTCAAAACTTAAATATCTCTAGACAAATTAGCCAAAATGAAAGATTTATACATATTTAATAATAAATAATAAAAGAACAAGACAACATTCAATATACAATCACAGTGACATCAGAGTTCACAATCACAAGAAATATTTAAAACAACATTGTAGGACAGTCTCAAATAAATAAAGTAAAATATCGAAACTAAGCTTTACCATATTCCTGAGTATATCCAAGAAAATTATAATGTTCCCTAAAAACTTACTTAATCAGAGCGAGGCAGATGTGTGGTGAATGGTTCCTGTTGTTGCCAGGTCCAAGGCAGAATACAGAATGCCCTGTCTCACTAAAAGACTTCTCAAATTAATATCTCAAATATTACTGCTGGGATAGCTTGCAGAATTACCTCATTTCTTGTCATCTGACTCTATTTCCCAGGTGAAACTCCTACTGCTGGAAGATGGCAGTATTTAGCATCTACCTGTGAAAATACATAGACCTCAGAACTTTGGCAGATGCTGGAAGTCATAAAACAATTGCATTCCTTCACATTTCAAAAGTAGCAATTAGTTCACTCTAAAGACAATACGGGGAGCTTCTCAGCACAGACATTATATCTTCAGCCTAGCCTATAAAGTAATTTAATTTCAGCTATTTTTATGATGTTAACCTCCTTTATTCCAGTCTCCATTGTTAAAATATAAACTTTTAAACAACTACAATAGTGCATGTACATTTCTGTTCTCTTCCAGAAGGGCACACTGTAGTTATATTTTAAGCATAAGCACTTTATAAAATACCTTTCTAACACACATGTCTGTACGGACCAGCTTTATATGCACATGACATACAGTTGTAATAAAACTATAACATGAGCATCTTATATAAATCATGTTGATATTCGTAAATGACATATAATTATTTACAAAATTCCAGATAGCTGGGCTGGCATTATATCCCCTCATACCTCTCAGCCTCTTAGAGCAAGAAATTTGGACAAAGCCTAAATAAAAGTGGAACAAAGGCCCAAAAACAGGAACAATTTGAAATATTGCTCTTACAACTTAGAAAGTTGATAGAATAAAAGGTTTTGTATTAACAATAATTTTCTGAAGGATATAAAGTCTGAAACTGAAATGTCTGTCATTATTTTCTAACTTCAGTCTTAAATGATTTACCACAAATTTTCTAGAAAACCACACAATTTTATGAAAAACAGGCCAGAAATATGAGGCCAAAATCCAGACAGTCTCCGAAAGTCTGTAGAGTTGAGAGGTATGTCTTGGGCGTATATCATAAGTCCAAATGCGCAAATGTCCGAACGTTGAAATTTCGAACTGGGAAGTTTGAAGTTTAAAAATAACAAAGCGGCGGAGCATCAAATTCTTTCCCAGGGAACAATTTGGTGGGCAATTTCAGCAGCTTTGCTATTTTCTCCACAGTGGTGCGATCTCAGAGTTAGTATATTTAAGTAGGGGGGGTGTGCACATTAGGGAGTGTGGGGAGTTAATCCCCCCACATTAGAAACAGTATGTAGTGCTCATGTGTTTACAGATTTTTCACCGGAACAAGGATTTTTTTCCCTGGGAAAAAAATTGCTGTTCTGAGTGTTCGGAGTTTTCAGTTTTCAAACTTTTGGGTTTGATATTTACATAGTCGAAGTTTTAACACTTCAGCTATGTGATATAGACCCTACATCTCCCTTTGTCACATGACTGAACACAGATGGACCTAGAAAACTTTTAAGTCAAAACTTGTACCATGGCCTGATTATCAGACTAAAAAAATCACCTTAATTTTGTGTAAGTAATCTTTACAAACAACTGTTGCTACCTAAATAGACAGAAGTTCAAAATGTGTTTTATTTTTCTATTTTATGACCTAGAAGAAGGCCAGGGCACTGAAAGCCAACACAGTTTAAAGTATGTACCAATGCCATGGCCTCCTGCTGTTTCTGTCAATAACTGTAAATTATCAGTTGTGACCTAATCATCTTGTCAAAAAATATGTCATTGAAGTCTGAAGGCACAGATCCATCCATTCCTTAATGTTCCTTCCTTTGCTGTATACCAATCTGGGCTGTTGCCCCAGCTTACCTCTAAGCTCAGCATCAAAAACATTCTTCCAAATAACATTGAACTTGGGAAACTGGATGACAGAAGTATAAAGGGAAATTCCAGCTCAAGAATGAGTAAATGTGGGGCATGTAATTGGTTTAAGTACATCAACAATGGGCCATGAATAGAAATTGCAGGTTTTCATAGTAACCTACTAATGCCCCAGAAGATGTAACTGTAACACTGAGATGGTGGTTTATGTGGCCACGTGCATTTCCTGTCAGACATTCTATGTGGGAAAAAACACTAGGCAGTTAAGAGACAGGATTGCTGAGTACACCAGGGACATTAAAAACAAGAAACATCCAGTTCACTTTTACTACACTCATTTGTATGTTCAAATTAGAAAAATGTTACTGAAAATATCCAGGAGGGACAGAGGCAGGCTCAGTTATGCACAAAGAGCTGGTTGAGCTCTTTGGGACTAGAGCTGATGGCGATTGTAGTAAGGGACAATGAATGTAAGTTAAAAAATTTACAAAGAGAAATTAATAACATTAATGCAAGTATATAACTAATGATTTGTTATATCCAACTGTGTTAATGAATCATAAAAAGATTTTTGTTGACTTAAATAAGTTTGTTAGTGACATCTATTCCAAGAAACAGAAGAAACTTGATAGAGACTTTAATGATTATAAAAATAAAACTGTTTACCCCCAACCCCCTACCCACAACCAAAATAATTCTCCAGATTTGGGGGATGGAGGTATGGTGGATCTGGAAGACCCAGAAACCTGGTATGATGAGTTTGAAAGTGAATATGAAGCTAACCAGAAACATTTTTTGGAGCATTCCCCCCCCAATTAAGGCGTTCAGAATGCCTAATGAATCGGGGCAAGCAGGCCCAGAATGGGCAGAGGAACTGGTAGGCATGACAACGGGGGGGAATGAACAACAAGAGGGGAAGGGGAAGGGAGAGGGAGGTGAAACAGACAGGTTTAAATGATTTTGTTGACAATTTACACATGCAAATCGATAGTCAAATTGTGTACAGTGAAAACAATGGAAAACAAACCTTTGCTCGTGGTATAAGGGATGATGTATTTGATGAAATGAATAACGTTGTTCTAGATAAAAAAAATCACAGGGTGATCAGCCTTGTGAAGTAAACAGTGATAGGTCATTTATGGACTTTTCAGAATTTTTTGATGCCTATTTAAACACAAATATCTTTAACAATGCATTGTCTGAAGCTACACAGATTGTAAATAAACTCACTGCAGATATTGTGGTTAAAGTCGGGTTTACCATCTACAACCTTAGTGACTTGATCAGGGAAGCACATTTTAAACTGTTAAAAAGAGGCTTTAACTTCATCCCTGAGTACAAGGTTGATCTGGAAAGTGTGTTGATAAACTTAAAGATGTACGTTAGAAAATTGAATTTATTTTTTCATCCCCAAACAGTTATGTGGAAAATGCACTGGAATCCTTGAAGCACACCAGTACCTTTACCCCCCATAATCCACTAGTCAGTTTCCTAGAAAAATAGTTTAAGATCAAAATCAGGAAAATATGTGACACCAAGATTGGTTTTGTAGACAATTTTACTAGTGATGAAAGGGTAGTCCTAAGAGAATTAATAAAAATTAGGACTACCAATTTATGAAACAAGATAAGTGGGGGTGGAATAGTAATTATGTCATGTTTGGACTATGCAGGAAAGATGTATGACATTTTGAATGATTCAACCACATATGAAAGAGTCTCAAAAAGTGAGGTGAACAGGGCATGCACTAAAATTGACATTTTTTTGCAGGATGCACTATTTGAGGGGCTCATCACTAAGTGGAATTTGATTATCTGACTAACACTACACCTGTTATTCCATTAATTTTTGTCCTCCCCAAGTGCCATAAGGACCCTTGAAATCCCCCGTTCAGACCCATAGTTGCCGCCGGGGGTTCAAAGACTGAGCCCCTTGTGGCATATGTAGATCATTACTCAAAGGGACTTTGTAGGTTTGCCCACAGGTTCTTCAGGACTCCTGGCATTGTTTGGAAATGCTTTGGGAGGTTGGCATGAGTAGAGACTATGTTCCTTACAACAGATGCAATCAATTTATTTTCAGTCATACCCCATCAGGAAGGACTGGAACTATATCATGATAGTTTGATTAATGGGCACTTGTTGTTAAATGACAAACTTAATTTTTTGGTGAATTTAATGGAAGGGGAACTGTTTCAGCAAACTACAGGAGTGGCTATGGGGGCCAAATGTGCCCCCGTTCCACTGTGGCGACCCCTAATGGGAACAGCTAAAACAAAAAGAAGACATTCTGACAGAGTGGGAAAAACAATTTGTGTTCACCTCACTGTTTTGGTCTAATAATTTTATTTTTGAGAATCTTGGATGATATACTGATTTCGTAGGGAGGCACAATTGATGAAGCAAAGGAATTTGTGGACTACTGGAATTCGACTACATCCTACTTAAAATTTACACACCAGCTGCATTCGTCAAAGATCCACTATCTAGACATAGAATTGGACAAAAGTCAGGGAATATTGAGATCAACCATCTAAAGGAAAGATACTTATTGCAACAATTTTCTTCAGTTTGATAGTTGTCACCCGGCCCACCAAAAAAAAGTGTGTTAAGGGCCAGATGGTTCGGATTTCAAGGTTAATTAGTGATGGTGTAATGTTGCAACAAGAGATGAGCATCCTTATTGACATGTTTCCGATGCTGAGATTAGGAGTAAGCTGGGGCAAAGGCCCGGAGTGATATACAGCAAAGGTAGGAACATTAAGGAATGGTTGAAATTGGATGACAGAGGTATAAAGGGAAATTACAACTCAAGAATGAGTAAATGTGGGGCATGCAACTGGTGTAAGTACATCAACGATGGGCCATACGTAGAAATTGCAGGTTTTCATAAGAACCTACAATGCCCCGGAAGGTGTAATTGTAACACTGAGATGGTGGTTTATGTAGCCACGTGCATTTCCTGTCAGGCATTCTATGTGAGAAAAACACTAGGCGGTTAAGAGACAGGATTGCTGAACACACCAGAGACATTAAAAACAAGAAAACATCCAGTTCACTTTTCCTGCACTCATCTGTATGTTCAAATTACAAAAGATTTTTCTTTTTTGTAATTGATTGGTCCTACAGAGAAGGTAGAGGGGGTGACCCCAAGTATACATATAGAAATCAAGGAAACTAAATAGCAACTTAGACTGAATGCCAAGGTGGAACCTGGAATTAATGAATATATTTCTATAGCTAGTGTGTTAATAGAAAAGAGGAAACTGTATTAAGTTATGGACATGCATGTAAGCATTATGGAATTATTGTTTTTAGAAATATTGTTTATTGTGATTTTGCTAGTTCTGTAAGACTGAGCCACAACAGTACATATATTTAATGTTTAAGTCTGTTATTATTAGAGCTTTGTGAAGTTTTATTCTTCATTTTTCATTATTTTTATTTCATGCATTTTTTATGTCTGTATTCCTTGATCCAAGTGAAATTATCAACAGAATTAAAAATGTTTAGGTATGGCAAGGGTTAAATTTCTGAATGCAGTGGAAAAGAGGAAGCGATGTATAGTATTTAAGGTATGTTTAAATTAAAGTACATGACTCTGATGATGCCTGTTGAGGTGAAAGCGCTTAGTCATAGTGTTTTGCTGAGCCTTGTGTATTAACATTTGATAAACCAGTATGAGGAAGGACACCTCCTGGACTTATATACAGTATATCTGTACTCCAAGGTTATAGAGCAGTAGAGAAAGAGAAAACTCCAATGTCAGTATCAGTGTCGGAAAAAGAGCTTTTGAGTAAATTCCATGCTCCCACCTGTGTCAGGTACTGTTTATTCACCTGGTTAACTTTATTGAGGGGATATGACATTTCTGACTTCTATGCTGTTGATGCACCTACTTCAAGCCCACCTGATGAGGAGAAATATCGCTCCAGTTGGATGGCAGACGTATATATGTTCCTGCACAGGGCAGCCAACAATGCAGGAAGTGCTGTATGACCTGTCTTGCTGATTCCTGTGAGATTCCCACTGAATCCCTTGTAGACCCCTGAAACATATTGGTGGTCAAAATCAGAGCTGTTATGACAAACCCAGTCTGCACTGTTAACTGCCCTCTAACATTATATATGCCTTCACAGATGTTACAGGTGGTCTAAAGCTTATAAATACATGTGGAAATAATCAATTTTCTCCTGTCTGTTCATTGTACTGTAGAACTGCTTTGCCTGGAAATGATGCCTGATTTAGTAACATTACACAGTTGAAAATCATGAATTTTACGCTGCAAGGCAACATTTGCTGCTATCATGTTTGCCTTTATAAACGGATTATCATCCATTTTATCAGTTTTGTATTTCCACAGTAAATAGTTAAATATCCATAAATTTTCTAGCCAATATTTTACTGTATGTATCTTTTGTACATGACTAGCATGCCAATGAGTCAAATATGCTAACAATCCACACTAACTACATTTATAGCATTCTATTGCCCATGAGAGGACAATTGGATACATTGCTGCCATGATTCAGTTTCCTGTTTGTAAATCCATTGCATGTATTATTTACCTCAAACAATTGCCTTGCTTTCTGCTATGTACTGCCCTGAATTGTGAATCACATTTATGTGATTACTTGGATTGACAGGAGTCATTCTTATGCAAAACCCTTTTTTTTAATTTTGCTCACATATTTCATTTTTTTTTTGTTTCATTTTCTTTTTCGGATTCTGATTCTTTGCCAGACAGTTGTATTTATAACAATCACCACAGAAGATTAAGGTTTTGAGCTGTTAACAAACCATTTCCTGTAGTTAAAAGTATATAGTTTGATTCCTTCCACCTCCATTTTCATACTGTGTGACTTTGATCAAGTCACTTAACCATACATTGACCCAGAGAAGGGAACATTTTTCCTGTGGGCTTTCCAGGATAAAATATAAAATAAAAAGTGACAAAATATCAAGCAGGTCTATTTTGAAATAGTCTCAAAGATGAATTTTCATAAATCTTTGACTAAATGATATTATTTCAATAAAATCAAATATGACTGTGATTGGCGCTTCCCTTAGAGTCTTTATTTGATTTTGTTTTGTATATTTTCAACTGTTTTCTAATTTTTTTTACTTCACTGCATGCACTGCATTACCATTTTGCATGTTAAGTCTTAAGACATTTCGTTCTCACAAGGCTGTCAGAAAATGGCACTATGCACTGAAAACATGGTATTTCTGACTCTCTCTCTCTCTCTCTCTCTCTCTGTTTTCTACCCCCTCCCTCACATGTTTAATTTTTGTTTTAATTTTTGATGTTAGTTTTTTTTTTTGTCTTGAAAATGTCCTTCTCAATATGTGAAAACTTGGTAGTTTTCATCTCCACCAGTAAATGGCAATCTGCATAGAAGTACTCCAACCAAAACCTGTACTTTTTGTTTTAAACTTAACTCAAAACAGCATTTGAAAGACGACTTATCACTCATAGTTTATAAAACTAGAAATCTTGTGTTTGGCAGATTTGTTTATCTTAAAGCATTTATATTATCAAGACAGTCTGTAATCCTAAAGTAGAAAAGTACATCTGTCATCTAGTCAACATCTTGACCATGTAGAAAAGTTAAATTAAAAGGAATATGAGTTATGGAATTAAAAGTTTGGTAATGTTTTATTACATGTTACCTGACAGCAAACATGAAAAAATAAAGTATAGCAGTATCACAGCAGGAACATGTTTTTGTTTGAAAGTTAATTCTGTATCACAGAGAAGAAAAAGCTGCTCACTTTGCATTATCTGTCATATTAATGTCCTGTAGCATTACTAGTGCCAAGCTAATACTTCATTGTCAAAAAATATGATGACCATGGGAAAAAAGGTGAAGTTGTTTTCTTGTTATTATGTGACCTTCAGAAAAAAATAAAGAAATAAATAAAATGTCATGTGACTCTGAAATTTTACTATTTTTGTGCATAATTTTCCAGTTATTAAGGTCTGTCTTAAAAATTATGTCACTTTGTTAATTGGAGCAAATCTCATGAATGTACGAGACAAATGATCTCACCTGTTTTCTGTCGGTTTTGTACTAGAATGGTTCTTCAGGCTTTTCTTGACACAATACTAATGCAGAGACAAATTAAAAGAACAGACACTTGTTTATTACTTGTTATTCACTTTCTCTGGTTCTTTGCAGAGCAAACACATTTGTTGTTATCCTTGCACATTAGTAAAGTATAAGCATGCAATGGAATACTGAAGTATAACAACTTCTAGTTCTTCACGGACTACAATAAGCAGGCCAATGTTTTGTATTTTAATTACTAAATCCTTGGGTAGACAATCAGGCAAAATTGGAATTGATTTACATAATGAGTTTGAACCTTATAATCTAATGTTTTATTTTGTTGGGATGCAGTTCAAGTTGCAAAAAATAACAATAATAATAATAATAATAATAATACATAAAATTCATTTAACAACTAGTCTAGAAATAAATTTGTAATTTGTGACTATCTCATAAATACTAAAATATAAAGAATATGGGTGTTGTGCTGGAATTTCAAACAGTTTCTAGAATTATCTATGGCTCATTTTAGTTATACAATGTCCTAGGAAAAGCCTGGAATAGCATTGCACCAGAAAAAAAAATAGTGTAGCTGAGGATTTTTGTCTGTAATAAGTCAGTACTGTACAGTATATTAAGCATGCACTTCTTTAAATGGTTCCCTACAGTTTGCTCAATAAATAAATGACCTTATAGTATAATAAACTAATAATCTGACAGTTTTTCATTTAATTGGCCATTGGAATAGTATTGCATTTTAAAAATTTCTAATTATAGTTTTTTCTTTAAGAAAAAATATTTTTTGGTCAAGTTCAGATGAATGAAAAAATATATTTTGTGGAGTTCACAACATTACTCAATATTACTTACCACACATCCAATTGTTTATTTAATAAACATCACAAAAAGTTAATATACAGCATTTCTAAAATCAAATTCAGTTTTGTTTTCATTTCATTAGCATATGACAGACATTGTAGTGAGACAGTGGCAGGCTAAGTTGCACCTATTACGCAGACAGTGTGGGGAGTACACATTTTGGAAAAAAAGCATCAGTTGGAAGTATATGGATAGAACATAAGCTATCAAAACAACTGTCAGTGAAGGTTCTTCCTTTTCTGAGTACACCAGAGGGACCTCTGCTAACCAGTTCTGCTTTCAACACCAAATGTAAAGCATGACAATTTACTATCATAGACTTAATGCTATGCAATTTTCCAAATAGTCTTCACTAATATTCAATTATATTTTCAGAGACATATGCCTTGTTAGCACTTTCTATTTCTGAATTGACTGTTGTGGGGCTGGACAAAGATTTTAATGTCTGACTGCTACAAATTTCACTGAGACCTCCTGAACTCATTTCATATATGGCCATTTGCAGTTACCCGATCAATTAAGCATTCGTCTGTGCTCACTTTGAAGTGATGTTCTCCAGATAAAAGGAAGGGTTAAGTCTATTTTGAATATCACTGGAGACTTTGGAAATAAATGTTGAGGTTAAAAAGTCCAGATGGTATTTCAACTGTATCCTTGCTATAAACATGTCTTGATTTATGTGAAGTACTAATGGTATCTCAGTTTAGATCTGGACAGCTTTGCCTTCTCTCATCTGTAGCTTTAAATTCATCAGATTCTTGTACTCCCACCATTAATCGTTCACTACAAAGGGATGCTTCTGTCAAGAAGAAGGGAGGTTCTTCTAAAATCCTGCAAATGATAAATGTTAACAACACTAATCCATGCAAATTACTGTCCACTGCTATTATTTATAGCACAGAGCGGATGTGCTTATTCAAAGTATTAAGGGAATTTTTTTGACAGGTTCATGCTTTCCACTGAATCACTAGTTTTTTTCCTTACTTTGAGGATGTTTTCTCCTGTCATTTCTTACATTTCCTGACATAAGACCTTCTGGAATTTTAGTTCTGTTCTAAAATTCTTCACTGTATATTTTATTTCTGAAATGTAAAGCAGTTATGATGCCTTACAGGAAAATAAGAAGATAATGAATCTTTTACATGGTTGGTTGTATTTTATGCCAGTCTGCATTTCTAATAATTTTGGGAAGGAAATGGAAATATTTATAAAATAGCATTATGCAACAATACTTGTAGAGATGTGGGTGCATAGTTCATTTAGTGGCATATCTAAGTGCAGTCTACAGTTAGTAAAGCTAGTACAGAGGATTACGGCTCGGAGCTAGTAATAAGTGGACAGGGTTTGATTCTTCCCATTTCTTTTTTACCCACTGTGTGACACTGAGCAAGTCAGTTAACAAGATAGTCCTTCTGGGTTAACACTTAAAAAAGACACTGCCTACTGGACTTACCTAGTTAACAAATAGATAAAATAAAATGATATTGCATATGACAAGTAAAGACCAGTTTGGTAATATGAATGGTTAAAACAAAAGGTAGCTCTGTGATTAACGTTAAACCTCGTCCTCCCTGTTCAATCATTATTTAAACCGTCCACACACTTAACCCCTTCTTTCTTCCCATCTAAATGTGTGTGTGCATGTATGTGTGTGTGCATGCGTGTGTGCGCATGCGTGTGTGCGTGTGTGTGCATGTGTGTGTGTGCGTGCATGTGGGTGTGTGGGTGTGCGTGTGTGCTTGTGTGCATGCGTGTACTTGTGTGCATGTGTGTGTTGGTTTGCAGTTAAATCCATCTGAATTTAAAAGTATTGGTAGTATTATCAGAAGTACTGCAACTATTATTTTTTCTTATTTTTTATAGTTTGATTCACAGTATCAGTCTTACCCCACGTATCATATAAATATTGAACTGTCAAGGTGGGATGCCAGACTTGTTTGTAGCACACTAAACATTATCACTCATATATGATCACTAATCTCATTAAATTGAAAACACAATATCACTGTACTCTTCCATAGCCATATTGTGATATATGTATATGTATAGGTATATGGGTCTAGTTTGATTCACTGAAAACTCATTTCAATGAAGTTCAAAACTCTCACACCAAATCGCTGAAAGGTCAGATCACTGAAAACTCATTTCATTGAATCACATTTCACCGAATGTAAGTACTGTTGGGCAAATAAAATGTATATGCCCTTTTCCCCACTGTAGTGTGATCATGGAGTTAGTATATATAGTTTGGGGTATGTGTAGGGCACAATTGCCCACATTGGGGGTTGTGGGGGCATAGCCCCCCACCTACTTAGCTTTTATAATTATGAATCTCATTTCACTGAAAGCTAATAATATAAATTTGAATTTGAGTTTTCAGTGATTTTTTGAGGGTGAATTGAAATTCAGTGAAATGAGTTTTAAATGAATCAAAGTAGACCCATGTGTGTGTGTGTGTGTGTGTGTGTTTGTATATATATATATATATATATTTTTATATATATATATATATATATATATATATATATATATATATATATATATATATATACATACATATATATATATATATATATATATATATATATATATTTATGCTGACCTTAAAGATACATGATTTTCTGTCAGTTAAAAAGGCAGTTTGCTGATATATAAACAATGGCTTACCACATCCGAAATAAATACCCTTGACAAAGCTCATGAATAAGGAATAAACATAAACCTTTTCATGTAAAGACTATTAAAAATAAAATATATTCCTTTCCAACAGCAGTAGTTATGATGTGGATCTGTATAGTGACAATAAAAGAAAAACAAACTTGCAGATACAGTCTTAACTTACCTGATGTCTTGGACGTGAACAGAAATCATTTTTATGATACTTGATATGGTCAGTTCTGCTCATCATGTATTGCCTTCCTTCATACCCGTCACTGCCTTTTCTACATCTTTTATTTCATTCTCCCATCTATCCTGCTTCCCCAAACTGTTGGTCACTTGCTGATTATTTGATAAATATTAATGATAAACTATCCACATAAAGAAGGTCAGAAATCTTCAGAAAAATTGAGCATGAATGACATTTAGAGGGCAAAAGAGGAGTAAAAAAGTTTTTTGCTAAGGATAAGCAAGTCTTCTGTACTCCCCTCACCAGATACTGTATACCAAGTTGAAGAATATTGCATATCTGGGAAAAAGAGAAATGTATGGAATACTGCATTCTCAATTTTTAGACAGGTATCCCAGTTTTTTCCTATTAGTGATTATACATGAGTGACAATCACTAGTGTGCCACAAACAAGCTGGCATTCCAGCCTGACTCATTAGTATTTGCACTTCCAGGGCAACCAGTTTCCTTCCCTAGCTTCTTCCATTACTGAACACTATTCTGACTTCCAGGACAACCAGTTTCCTTCCCTAGCTTCTTACTTTACTGAACACTATTCTGACTTCCAGGACAACCGGTTTCCTTCCCTAGCTTCTTACTTTACTGAACACTATTCTGACTTCCAGGACAACTGGTTTCCTTCCCTAGCTTCTTACTTTACTGAACACTATTCTGACTTCCAGGACAACTGGTTTCCTTCCCTAGCTTCTTACTTTACTGAACACTATTCTGACTTCCAGGACAACTGGTTTCCTTCCCTAGCTTCTTACTTTACTGAACACTATTCTGACTTCCAGGACAACTGGTTTCCTTCCCTAGCTTCTTACTTTACTGAACACTATTCTGACTTCCAGGACAACTGGTTTCCTTCCCTAGCTTCTTACTTTACTGAACACTATTCTGACTTCCAGGACAACTGGTTTCCTTCCCTAGCTTCTTACTTTACTGAACACTATACTGTCTTCCAGGACAACCAGTTTCCTTCTCTAGCTTCTTCCATTGCTGAACACTATTCTGACTTCCAGGACAACTGGTTTCCTTCCCTAGCTTCTTCCATTACTGAACACTATTCTGACTTCCAGGACAACTGGTTTCCTTCCCTAGCTTCTTACTTTACTGAACACTATTCTGACTTCCAGGACAACCAGTTTCCTTCCCTAGCTTCTTCCATTACTGAACACTATTCTGACTTCCAGGACAACCAGTTTCCTTCCCTAGCTTCTTCCATTACTGAACACTATTCTGACTTCCAGGACAACCAGTTTCCTTCCCTAGCTTCTTCCATTGCTGAACACTATTCTGACTTCCAGGACAACTGGTTTCCTTCCCTAGCTTCTTACTTTACTGAACACTATTCTGACTTCCAGGACAACTGGTTTCCTTCCCTAGCTTCTTACTTTACTGAACACTATTCTGACTTCCAGGACAACTGGTTTCCTTCCCTAGCTTCTTACTTTACTGAACACTATTCTGACTTCCAGGACAACTGGTTTCCTTCCCTAGCTTATTACTTTACTGAACACTATTCTGTCTTCCAGGACAACCAGTTTCCTTCCCTAGCTTCTTCCATTGCTGAACACTATTCTGACTTCCAGGACAACTGGTTTCCTTCCCTAGCTTCTTCCATTACTGAACACTATTCTGACTTCCAGGACAACTGGTTTCCTTCCCTAGCTTCTTACTTTACTGAAAACTATTCTGACTTCCAGGACAACCAGTTTCCTTCCCTAGCTTCTTCCATTACTGAACACTATTCTGACTTCCAGGACAACCAGTTTCCTTCCCTAGCTTCTTCCATTACTGAACACTATTCTGACTTCCAGGACAACCAGTTTCCTTCCCTAGCTTCTTCCATTGCTGAACACTATTCTGACTTCCAGGACAACTGGTTTCCTTCCCTAGCTTCTTACTTTACTGAACACTATTCTGACTTCCAGGACAACTGGTTTCCTTCCCTAGCTTCTTACTTTACTGAACACTATTCTGACTTCCAGGACAACCAGTTTCCTTCCCTAGCTTCCTCCATTACTGAGCACTATTCTGACTTCCAGGACAACCAGTTTCCTTCCCTAGGTTCTTCCATTACTGAATACTCTTCTGACTACACAACTTTCTTTCTTTCCCATTCCATCATCCACATTTCTCTTACTTTTGACCTTTTGACTTTTTATCTCAGTTGTAAGCTATTCACTGTCTCTCCTTTTTTCACGTTTTGACATTCCTTTTATACTTTTCATTACCTGAGCTACATTTCCCCTTCGATGTGTCTTTTTACATTTCTCATTTGCCTAAATGCTCCTTTACGGGTGAACATCTTCCTTTTGTCAAATCCCTCCTATTACCAATTTTCCTCCTATGTGTGGCAGTAGTTTATCTCCTTCACATGGCAGTAACTGTTGTCTCATCTTGTATATTTTCCCTTGTCTGTGTCCTTATTCTATTACTTTGGTAGCATCCTGTTTCTTTTTAATGAAGATCAGAGTAGAATGCAAATTGAAATTAGTATCCAAAGACAGGGATACTCATAAGTTAGCAAATTAAAACACACAGGAATAATTTGAATTAATTCATAATGGTATTACTCACTGTATAAAGATTTTGCTAATGTAATTGCTTATAAATGTGGAGCTGACTTAACATTAGAAAAACTGATTGAAGCTCCATACATTTCCAGCTCCCACACCCCTATGATCATTAAGGAATATGTCCTTTCAGTACTCTCTGAACAAAAGAAAAAACATCTCTAAATGCCCTGACAATACACCTGGTATTCTGTCATCAGTTGTGACAGACACAACCTCTTTTTCCCCTTTCTAAAACTGCTCAACATAAGCATAGTGTCAGGGTATATTCCTGAGGTATTTAAAATGGATGGACTCCATAAAGTGTGCCTCACCTCAAATCCAGTTAAATAAAACCCATCAGCCTAAAAAGCCTAATCTGCAAATCCATGACATGTATTATATGTGATTTCATAAACTCAGATGTAAAAATTCTTGTTACTTTAGATCCACAAGAATATGGTTTTGTCAAAAGGAGACCACAGTAAATTTCTATGAGAAAGTCACTAAAGCTGTAGATAGTGGCCATGTAATTCATATGATATACATATATCGGTCTAAGCCTTTTTATGCTATTTCCCATGTTGGAATTGTAAATAAGCTTAAAGTTTTAAATGTGAACCCTTTTATTGTAAGACAAATGTCAAACTGTCTGACAGATGCAACATAAATATTTAAAAGAGCATGTGCCACATCAAAAAGCAAAAGAGCTACTAGTGGCCATTGCTTCGGCCGCAGTATTGGCACCCATTCTGTCCAACATCCATTTTTCTGATCACCAAACCAGAAGCTCACATACTTGGCTAATTAAATTTACTAATAACTGCAAGAGATGTCAAAATTTACGTCAGAAACAACCATACATCAAGGCTGATCAAAATGTATGACACACGAGTTCATCCCATCCAAATTAACATAGGAAAAGTCCCATACCACATCCTTCCAAGTTATAGGTCTCCCTTTATAATACAGTAACACCATAACACACACTTAAACTTACTGGAGACACTTACCATTCAACCTAATACCATTTTCATGGGTAACTTTAATTACCCCAAATTAAACTGGAAATCATACATAACCCCAAATCGTCTCTGTAAAACAATGAAATGCACAGAGGAAACACAGTGCAGGCTCCAGATAAAAAGATTTTATTACGATACAACTCGCTGTTATTCTAACAGTAAATTGTTCAGAATGTGTAACAAAATGTAACAAAATAATTACTTCTTGAATTAAAAACTTTCAGGTTTTAAAAACATGTTAAGCGCTTTCACCTACACTATGTAGGCTTCTTCAGAACAAAAGTGCTCTTGTGTTCCAGTGTTTAAATGACCTTTTTGGCGCCAAACACTAATTGCAGCCCTTAAAGTCATATCACTCCATTATGGTGTATTTAACACTGAGCATCCTTCTGTTATTACTTATACAATCCCATTAATATGTGTTTTACACTATGTCAATTCTTTATAATAACTAAGGATTAAAAACAATAATTAAAAACATTTGTTAACTGTTCTAAATAAACAAAAATATGTGTTCTGTTATAATACATCCTCAGATGTTAATGTTCCCTACCTTATGTTGACAATAATTCGATCTATTATACATCGGCAATTTCAATATACAACCTTCCAAATCTTGTTGATCTAAAAGTATAGCGTGTACCCTTCTTTCTAATGTTACTAATGTATAGTGTGTTTTAATGCTGAATGACACAAATTACGTTTCTCATGTTCTTGATATTCTGTTCACCAATATGGGTTTTATCGATATATTGTCGTTCAATCCTGGTGTATTCGGGGCATCTGTGAGAAGTTGCCACCATACTTCCCTATAACTCAAAAACTCTTTCTTATTACTTTCCTTAGGGTTATATTTGATATGCTCTAGTATGGTAAATTGGAAATTGTGTTCACCCCCTAGCCTTTCTATATGCCTATACAGTGCATTGTTACCATCCTTTCTCTTTATACTATATTGATGGTCATATATCCTCTTTTTGAAGGCTCTTTCGGTCTTGCCTATATAATATCCAGGGCAAGTTTTACATTTTGCCATGTAAATGACAAAATTGGTGTTACAATTACCTGATTTAAACTTAATTTTGGTCTTGTTTATATTATCAAGTATAATCTCTCTTTCTTCCATTATAAACCCACACTGGTTACAACTGCCGCATTTTTTAGTTGCCTTTTTAGAGATTACTCTATTATTACTGTGTTCTTTTACCTCCCCATTCTCTAATAACCTCTTTAAATTGTTTCCCATTTTATACACAAAATGTGGTCTTTCCCCTACATGTCCAACCAAGTTGTCATCCACCATAAATATCCTCCAATGAGTTTCCATAATTTGGTTAATCTGATGAAGATAGGGACTGTATTCCAAAATGCATGCCCGTTGGTATTTTGCTATGTTCTCTGTTTGTTCAATACTACAGCAACCACTTGTTCCTTTGTAACTCCCTAGTAATGGAACATATTTTTTACCCCATTGCTGAATGACAAACTGTTTCACATCTCTCATCATTCTCTTGTCATATCCTCGTTCTTCAAATAGCCCTGTTATGTTCCCCATTTCCTGTATCATCTCTTGATATCTCGATGTCATGCGGGCGACCCTTATACACTGCCCTTTGTAAATGTTGTATAAACGTTTTTTAGGGTGGTTACTTGTATATTGTAAATAATCATTGGAAAAAGTGTTTTTCCTGTATATACATGATTTGAATCCTTCACTATCGTGTGAAATATACGTGTCTAAGTAGGCTATTCCATTAGTACTCACTGAATGTGTGAATTTTAAAAATTCACTACTTGAATTCAAAAAGGAAATAAATGTACCCAATTCTTCCATATTACCATTACACAAAATATAGATGTCATCAAGAATTCTTGTATAATGTATCACATGTTTAAACATAGCATTCGGGAAAACCACTGATTCCTCCCAGTCCAACATAACTAAATTTGCAAAAATTCATGCACAGGCAGAGCCCATTGCTACACCCCTCTTTTGTCTGTAATGTTCACCCTCGTAAAATATATAATTGTATTCACGTACCATAGACATACAATCCATAATCAAACTTGTCGTATCCCAGTCTATATTTGTATGTTTCCTTATACTATTGCAAAATGAATCTAATCCTAAATGTTTAGGAATACATGAAAATAAATCAATAACATCGATCGTTACATATATGAGTTTTTTTGTAGTTCTCATGAATGGAGAAATTGCCTAAAAAGTCCCAGGAGTCCTTGATTAAATGTGGGATGTGATTGTAAATATCCTTCAGCCATGTATCTATAGCTACACCAAGAGGGAATGTTTTAGCCTGACTCCCTGAAACAATAGGTCTGAATGGGGGGTCCATTATATTCTTGTGTATCTTAGAAATCCCAACCAATGTTGCTAAGACAGGATATTGTACCTTAAAGAAATCATATACCTCAAAATTAATTCGGTTGTCAATCCAAAATTCTTCGATGTAAGAATCTGTACGTTGATATGCTATATTGATCTCGTTCAAAGATACAGTATGATAATTTCCCGATTGTGTTAATAATGCAAACATTTTGTTGGAATATTCCATCTTATCATAAATAACCACACCTCCCCCTTTATCTGGTTTCATAACATGGATATTATGATCTCCTCATATTTCTTAATACTTCCCTTTCTTCTAACTTTAAGTTGTCCTTTATTTTCTTCATTTTGTTGTTGTTTTTGAGTTTTTATATGTCCTTTGATACTTGTTTTTCATACATTTCAACCCTGGGGTTCATTAGTGGAACAAATGCACTTTTTTTCTTTAGTTTATTTTCCTTAATAACTTTGTCATACAGTCTCTCATTATTCTTGTCCTGGAACATAATGGATAAATTAATTTTCCTTGTGAATAATTTAACTTCACTTAAATAGTCTACAAGTCTGAATCGGGGAGTTGGTATGTACTTCATACCCTTAGATAGTAGCTCAAAGTGAGCCTTGTTGACTGTAAAATTGGAGTAGTTGTAAATTTTGAAGTTGTTGTAACTGTAAACCACTCCATCTGCAATAATTTTGTCAGTATTAACTGCTTTAGACATACTGTTTATTAGTGTTGGTAAACTTTCATCCCCTTGTGCCTGTATGTGCCTTTCTGATAATACATTGGGTGGTAATTCCCTGTGTCCATCATTTGTTTCTGTTTCCAATATTGCGGATTCCATCCTCTCTGAAAATTTTGTGTATAATTCCTGTTATCAGCATATCTATCAGTTCTCTCATGTTTTTCCTACAATTTCCTCTGTTTGCTTCATCTTTTGCTTTTTGATTGCTAGTATTGTTTCCTTTTCCTGCGTCCTTTTCTTTCCATATATATGCTCTGTTTTCCTTGTATTGAGCTATGTCTCTAGTTACTTTTTTACACTTTTTCTCATATCCTGTCAGTGTTTTTCTATCTGCCACCTGAAATTGTTTGTTATATAGATTTTCCCATTGTTTGAATAACAAATCACTATTTTATCATTTAACTCCTCTACCTCTTTCATTAACTTTGATAATTTTTCATCGTTGTATTTAATCAACAAATTCATGTACTTATACCCAAATTCATTGAACAACTGATTAAATTCATTCCTACTAGTGCTAGTAGTTTCTAATCCTATTGGTTGTTTAAAAAAACAAAGTCCCTGTGGTACTATGTTTAGTGTCAAACACTTATGTAAATATGTATTGTCCATCTTAATACTACTAACAATATTCAATTTTTCCCCAACAAATAAATGCGTTCCCTCAATGTACAATTTTTGTAACCTTTTGTGTTTGTCTGTTGTTTCATATTGTCATAATTGTCAAAGTCACAGTTATACGCAAAATAACCCCAAATTTCAGGTTCAGAGATTCCTGGACTTTGTAATCACAAACACCCTAGAATAGATAGTCCACATGCCCACAAGGGTAGCAAACATACTGGCCTTGTTCCTTGCTAACATGGGAGAATGCTACATTCCCTTCCTTTCTAGTAAGGTTGGAACATAAAACTGTCTCCTTTGAAATTAAAATAAAACTTGGGAACCCAGCTAGCTCTGGTAATTTTAAAATCTATTCTAAGGTAATCTTCCTTATATTAGGTGATAACCTGTCTAAATTTCAAGCCCCAACACTGTACAACCACGTGAATAGCTGCACAGAGACAACTGTGCCTACCAGGAATAAGCAGTGAACAAAAGCAGAAACAAGCCATCCTGGTTTAATCCCAGCATCAATGTGCTGTGTAACAGAAGGCAGAGAATCATGGCAAAAATTAGAAAGTGCAATATCTAGCAGCAAAAAAACTCTTGTATCAATCTAAACATGCAACTCACAGGGCAAATCAATTCTACCAAAGACAAATTTGAGTTCAAAATAGCCTCATAGGCAAAAGACAACCACAAGACTTTCTCTATCCAGAACCTAAAAGGCAATACACAGCAATGTGCAAAACTAATTCTAAATGGAGCCACCTGCATTGATTACAGTGTATTATGTACAGAGGGACACCAAGTCATAAAATATCAGGATTTGCAAGCAGAAATGAGAACAATGGGGAAGAGAGATAACCAGACAGTTCCAATGGTAGTAGGAACAATAGGTCTCATAAAACAGAATCTACAGTCATATTTAGATGAGTTATCAATATGCATAACTCCATATCAACTGCAGAAGGAGTCAGTTCTGGGCATATTGTGGGTGCCGCATAGAGAACATTTGGCCAGTATGAAAGACTGAAACAATACCAATTTCATAAACTTTAATCATGCCCTGACTTAAGAATGAGGTCCAGTCATGTCATGCTATAAAAAAAACAACAATAAAAAAAAAAAAAACAAGAAACGTGGAGAGATTAAAGAGACAAGACAGAAGACACAGAAAAATCTACTACCCAACAAATTTAGCTCCAATTATACCCCTCTCTCCCTTGCCCTAAGCTACCCCTGAGGAAATAGCATTGAACATAACTCCCACAAGTATCACTAATGAGCAGTTCCTCAATGCACTCTCCAAGGCCAAGAGAACATTGCATCAATGGGCCCAGATAATACCCCAGGGTGCCTACTGAATAGCATGAAACATGGTGACTAAAGTGACTATTTAACCATAGCTTCCAGACAGGCTTTGTGCCATGTGAAACTGCAACAGTAATTCTTTTGCACAAGGGTGGGCCATCTATGGACCCCAGTAACTACAGACCTATAAGTCTCACTAATCTCATATAGAAAACCATGGAAAGAATTACTCCTTTTTAAATTTATCTCTCAGAGCCATTGTGCTAGACTGAACATAAATATGGATTTTGAGCTAAAAAATACAGTTGTACTTATAAATTCAGTATGTTATTTCAGTTTATGAGCCAGATTCATTAATGGTTTCACTAAGACCTCACTGGACTATATGAAAAGAGACATAATAAATCTCATGGAATATATATATATATATATATATATATATATCACAGATGGGTATGAGGCTTGCATTAGGCAGAATTATATCTTCATCAAGGATGATGCCACAGTATGATCATAACATGGTTGATTTTAATAACTGGCTTAGTTTCTGGTGTCATTCTAGTACAGTCTAATATCTGTCAGAATGGGAGAACATGGTGAAAAGACCACATTGCTTTGCCAAGGGTGGGTTAAACCTGCCCCCCCCCAAGCTTTTGATATTGGCTAAAACTTTATCCACCCACTTAGAGCCTTTTTAGATAATGACAAAAAGACAAAACTACAAACATAGTGAAAACGTCTACGAGCACCCTTAAGGTGTTACTGCTCAATGCTCAGAACTTAAACAAAAATCGTGACACCCTTCAAGCCATCCTCACTCTGGAGAATGTAGACATCTGTGCTGTGACCAAGATAAAGCCTTAGAAAGTACTCCAGACATGCAAGGCTATAGTGCCTTCTATGCACTTAGACCAACAGCAGCACAGACAGAGGCCAAAGGCTGAGGTGTTTTGATCTATGGTAGCAATAATCTTACCTCCAGGTTAGTTAAACAGGATGATACCATGGAGCTCATCCATCTGCAAGTTACTGCAGGTAAGGCCTCTCACCATACCATGGCTAGCTACAAGTTACTCTTACCTAAACCTATTAGAGGCACTCAGCATCCAGTCAAACACCCTATTCATGGGTAATTCTAACTACTCCTCTATAGACTGGAAAATACACACTCCCTCAAACTCACAGGCACAACACTTCCTTGAATTTATTAACACAAACACCCTGGAACAGATAGTGCAGGCTCCAAATAGAAGATTAATGTACTGGATCTGATAATCAACAACATGGGACAACATTGGACTCTCCTCCCCTTCCCCATGTCACATCTTCATTAGTGAGGTTGAATCACAAAGCTGTCTCATTTGTAGTAAAAAACCAACCCAGAAAATCCAGCTAAACCAGTAATAGTTACAAACTACTAAAAGGCAAACTACATCCTATTAAGTAACAGTTTGTCAAAATTCAAGCATTCACCCACCCACCCTAAGACCACAGCTACTTATGTAGAATTATTCACAGATTCACTATACAAACATGTGAATGGTTGAATAAAGGCTGCTGTACCTACCAGAAATAAACCCAGAACAAACATTAAAAACCAAACCCACTAGTGGAATCCTCACCTAACCATGGTATGTAATAAAAGAAGAAAACACATGGTCAAAATCAGGAAAAGCAACTCCCTTAAAGACAAGTGCTCTCTTATACAACTAAACAAGACAGTAAGAGGCCTAAATAAGTCCAACAAGACTAACTATGAGGTTAGAATAGCCTCTCATGCTAAAGACAATCAGAAGGCGTTCTTCAGGTACGTCTGGAACCTTAGAGGTAACACAAAACAGTGTGCTGAACAGATTGTGAATGGTGCCACCTACACTGATCAGAATGACATAGCAAATTTACTGGCTTATAAATTCAGCTCAAACTTCACCCCCTCCTCCCACTCCACCAGGTGAAATCTCCTTCAAAATATTTCCACCAGCTATCAGCAGGGACCAGGTTCTGGCAACACTTGCTAAAGCCAAGAGCAAAGCCTCCATGGGTCCCAGCAATGCCCCCAGTTGCATCCAGAACAGTCTAAAGTGGGACCTATGAGGACCAGTTGAGGCACTCTTCAACTACAGACTGGAAACAGGCTATATTCTAAGTGAATGGAGGTTCACAAAAGTCAGTCCCCTCAACAAGGGTAGACCATCAACCGACCTAAGTGACTACAGACCCATCAGTTTAATAAGCCTATTATGCAAAGCTATGGAAAAAATTTTAATGGAAATGATAAATAAGGACATTGGTAACCTGCGGACAATGGGCCTATCCCAATTTCTCCTTGTTAAGGAAAGTCCATGCCTACTTAACCTAGTAGACTTCTTTGAGAGGGTCACCAATGCAATGGATGTGGGTAAAAACAGTGAATACTGCGTATTTTGACCTGGCTAAACCATGTGATACAATACCCCACTCAGGCATTGTTGGCAAGCTCTCTGAGCTAAGTGTAAACCCTTACATGATTCATGGTATTGCCAACTGACTCATAGACAGGACCCAAGAAATCAGAACCAGTGAGACCACCTCCATCGAAAGTCTCATCACCAGTGGAATATCCTAGGGCAATGTGCTGGGCCCACTCCTCTTTGGCATCTACTTCTTGGAAGTCAAGGCTAATGTTAAAGGCCTCTGGCTTACTAAGTTCAAAAATGACTGTACACTGTGCGCTATTATAGATTCCCCAAGATACAAACATCTTGAAAGTGGGTTTAACATAGAGAAATGACTGGCACCAAAGCCACGGTATAAAACCCAATGCCAAAAACTGTATTATAATGCCCTTTGCAAACCTGTCAATGCAATTATTTACTCCATCAGTAACATACCCCTAAGTGTCAACCCAGTAGAAATGGAACTGGGAATATGCATATTTAGACAGCAATCTATCCTTTCATCAACATGTAGCTAAGATGATATGAAAATCATTCTGTGTCACCCAACTTATAAGTAAGGGTATGGCATCCAGGTCTAAAAAAGTTATAGTACCACTTTACTTGACCCTTATCAGACTTATAATTAAATAGAATTCTCCCTCTGGCATATATCTAACCAGAGACTTGCAGCAGCTGGAACACCTACAAAGATTTCTCACCAGAAGAATTCAGGACATGAATACCTTGTCTTACACTGAGCACCTAAAGGCTCTGTCTCTGTATTCAGTCTCCTACAGGCTACTGAGAGAGGATTGTTGCCTGGCTTGCAGGGTTTCCTCATACCCTCCCCTGATGAATCTGTTGTAGATGTGCAAAACAAACAGCACTAGAAACACCAGACCCAGGGATCTGAACTTTGATAGTGACCTAATCAGTGTATGCTGTTGAGACACATATGTTGCCCAAAGGATCCCCGCACTACGGAATAGGCTCCTCATCCATGTAAAGTAGTGTTCATCCACAGCCCTAATAAAACAAAACCTTGAAAATTGGATTTTAAATCATAAATTTATGCCTAGTCTACCTTGTCCTGTCCCTTATGGACAGAGGCCAACAATAAGAGAAGTATTATCCTAACTAACACTCCCCTACAAATCCTTAGCTACATGCCTAGTGGCATGTCCCCTCTATATGATACTTTTGACCCAAACAGCTTTTGGTGTGTGGCTAGCCTTGTAAGGGCATTAGCCTAGTAATAACTGCTGAACCTATGAAAGCACAGTTTTCATGTATGAGTTGCAGCACACTATATACATGATAATGTGCTATTAGGTATTTATTAAATGGTGCTACAATTAGTATACAGCTGCAAAACAAATGTAAATGGCAGACTGTGCTAATGATAGCATAAACAGCCAAATTATATGCTAATTAACTAATCCAGAAAGCTGGAGTTATTCATTAAGTTATAAAGCAATCGTGTGCACTCAGTGTATCCATTTGGCTTGAAATCCAATTACACTTAGAAAACAAAACATGTTAGCAGTTGCTACTGCCATTAGAATGCTGTATGTGCAATGGGCTTTAATTAAAGATGCTGCTGCTGCTGTTGGCAGGCCTTTGGCAAGGAGAATAAGGGTAGGAACTGCATGACACATAAAATTGTGCAGCCAAACTGGGTGGACAGCTAAACAGAACAGTAAATATGCAACCTCTTGCTACTTCATCTGAGACCCATGGTAAGTTTGGGATCTGTTTGAAAAAATAATAGCTAGCTTTTTAGTCCCATATGCAAGTAGTTATATGCTCCTAAGATGGCAAATCTGTCCTGTGTACAGTAATGTCAGTAATACTGTATGATTGTGATGTCTGCCATATTCAGCTATGGATTTGCACAATGATGTGTATCGAGCAAGTTTTACTTTCCCTCACATATATGGGACAGTAACTACATTATAACTATGCAGTGGTTAGTGTACAGTTATTCATCATCATTGTCACAGGGTAGTGGTGGGGGAGATAAATGGTGGCAAGCTTAATACCAAAGAAGTGAGTGTGAATTATTGAATTTTATTGCCTTGTTGAAAGTTCTGCAGTAGACAAACTGGTGTTGTTTTCTATGTTAGAATCAATATCAAGCATTCTGTGTGAATCCTTTCCTGTGGTGTCAGTGATCTGTGATGGTGGGCGGATTTATTCATTTTCAGTCATTAGCAAGACTCTCCCCTGCAGACATATGTTCCCAGCCAATTTCACATGACACTGACCCTATGTCAAGTGTATTGGTATGTATGAACAATGATTCCAACATCATTTGAATATCTGCCCCCAGATAAGGTCACATGAGTACTTGTCACCCTGCCTCTTTTTTCTTAGAGGAAGGAGCCATGTTTACTTACTGCCTGAATGATAACTTTATTCTCTGCAGCACTGTACGTCATTTTGCAGCTTGCAGATGTCTTAGACACCATAACCCTGTATGAGTTCAAAAATAAAAGAAACATTTAAAACACAATGAAGACACAAATAATTAGCAAAACAGATATGTATATATGAATGTATTCATCCATTATGTACAAAATTATTTAAAAATTAAAGCTCCATGTTACTATACAGATGTAAATACAGCCCCCCCCAAAAAAGTAAAGGAAATGAAAAGCTAGGGTACAGATAATGCAAGGTGAATAACAGCTGTGTAACTGTAGTAGATCATGTCAGTCACTCAACAATCACTAACTTCAATTTCTTCCACTGCATATAATACATCTAATACTCTTGTCAGCACTTATCATTTCTGTTTTGCCTTACTTTTATATACCTTTTTTTAATTTTTGTAATTTTAGACTTTTTTGTATTTTGAATTTTATATTTATAATACTGAAAATTTTTGCTGGAGCGTTTCTCCACGGGCCTCTGCTGAAAAAGGACTTGTGTCCAGTCAGACTTTCCTGGTAAACAAATGTCAAATAAATAAAATAATAAAATAAAACTGAATAGTACAGCACTAATCCATGCAATGGACACTTTTCCAGTTCAAATTGCTGAAAGTGTTTTTGGATTTCCACTTGTGTGGAAGGCTGTCAGTAATATGTCACAGGCTTAACACATTTTTGGACTACAAGCATCAGACCTTGTTAAAAAGTGATACAACACTTTTTCTACAATAACTTGTCAGATGAGCATATAAAATGTTCCATAATGTCATGTTACATTCTTCACAAACATCTGTAATATTTCATATAACTAATATACATGCCTATGCCACTAGCAAAGGTAAAACAATCCATACACTAGGCTATGGATGTATTGTGAAATGCAATCCATCAGTAAGATGGAAATGCAACTTATTTTTAAAGCAAGTTAGTTTTGACACTAGAAACATGTTTTGCAAGCAATTAGCAGCTCTCTGGTTAAATGACTACCCCTACCACGATATACATTTTCTTGCCTAAATGATTCCCTTGATATAGTGCAGATTCAGTCCTGTGAGCACTGTGAATATGTAAATATGCAAATGATGTGAATATGCAAATGATGTGTTAGCTCATTCGCATTCACAAATTTAAAAAAAAGTACAGGGAATGTAAACATGGTGCAAGGATGCACAAGACTGCATAGATACATCATACCACTGCAAGGGCAACCACTGAGAAGTGTTTGCTTGCAAGTATAAATGATTAGTCTGACTGCATTATCAATCAGAGTGTATCAGGAAGAAGGGAATTTAAAGGAATTTTGTGACTACCATTGACTGACTTAGGACAGGAACAGCATTCATTTCATTGACAATGAAATGCTTATGACTAATGCTTCTGCCTCTCAACACAATTGTGTCTGCAATTCTAAGGAAGTAGATTAATTATTAAACATATATCAACTACAAGGCAAAGCCCACTGCAGTCTTGGTAGAGAAGCAGATCTGGGAATAATGTTCACCAAATAAAGAGACGCAAAGTGTTGCAGTGTTATTATTTTTTTATTTTGTATTGCATGAAGAAAGAATATTTCCCTGTTGCCACACACACATCTAACTGCAAATTACAAAGGATAAAGGTCAGGATTTCTTTTCTGCTGCATCTGTAATGTCAACTGATACTTTGTCACATACTGAGTATAGGTGAATGTCCTGGTGACCTGGGGTTTTGTTTGTGTGAACATATTGATGTTTAATAAGGATATGTTCTTGCTGAAGCACAAAAAAGATGAGGAATTATCAAAGCCATACATGTCAACTACTTGTGTCATAATGTTTCCTCTATTTCAGTAACCTTTTTTTTCTTTTCTCTTTATCACTTGTGTGCCATTTAATATTGTGCTCTCCAGACTGGCAGCAGTCCCTGTTACTGAAATACAGTTCACTGCCTAAGGGAACAACTGCAAAATTTAATATAGGCTGCTTTTTGTAGTGCAAAGAAGCTTGATAGTAGAGCATGACTGTCAGCACTCTAGATAATACTCACTGAAGAAAATACACCTGTCAGGTAACTTTCTTTTTGGCACAAGGTGTAAGTGCAGTGATCACACAGAAAGAAAACAGGTGATGCAGGTTTTAAATCCAGTGAAGTGATAATTTTAAAGGCAGAGGTCTGGATGCATATTTGCACAAATTATGTGATATCAGTGGGGTGCTGTTTGAAAATCAACCATTCTCAGTAATGTTTACATCATATGAACTTGTCTGTCCTCTTTACAATTATTTGGCAGTACCTACAGTCCTGATAATATGTTCCAGAAATTTAAGTTCTGATGTGTCAAGGAGATGTGAGAAGGATGAATGTGTCACTATAATGCACTTTTTGCTCTGGTCATTGCTAGTATACTCTGTGCTTGAATTAAGTTTTCCTTTCAGATTTTTTTCTCTGTCAGTGTTGGGGAGCAATGTTGTCACCACTACAGTGACATGAAGATGTTCAAATTGGGCCTCTTGGGCTGATGGGAGGATGATTTTAAGACTGCAAACATCCCTGAGTTGCGTAGGTATACTGACTAATAGCCTGTCTATGATATGCCACTAATTAACCAGCCAACAGAGTTATAGAGTTATTCATTATTCTTTCATATATATATATATATATATATATTATATATATATATATATATATATATATATATGTATATATATATACATATATATATATATATATATATATATATATATATATATATATATATTTATATATATTGGTCTACTTCATAGGATCGAAAGACCATTTCATCGACATTCATTTGATCGACAGCTCATTTGATCATCAACCAGTATTCAAGGCACTTAACAGGGATTTTTTTCCCCCTCCCCAATGGTGTACAACCCTGGAGTTGGTATATAGATTCATAGATAGATTAGGTTCATAGATTAGTACTAGGCTAACTGCCCTTGCGAGCCATTTTTAGCCCAGCCAATTATCCCTTGTGAGACTGAAACCCTGCACCTTGTGTTTATAAGGCAAACACCTTAACCATTAGGCCACCCTCCCAAACGTATAGTTAGGGGGGTGTGGGGGTCAATGTCCTCCACCTATTTCCATTTAAAACATGAAAATACAACAAAACTACACATTTTAAAGAAAATAGGTGGGGGGGGGCTTCACCCCCACCCCCCTCAATGTGGGGGGGATGTGCCTCCTACACCCCCACTAACTATATATACCAACTCCAGTGTTGCACAACATTGGGGAGGGAGCAAATCCCAGGTTTTTGCCTTGAATACTGGTTGTTGATCAAATGAGCTGTCGACCAAATGAATGTCGATCAAATGGCCTGTCGATCTCATGAAGTAGACCCATACATATATATATATATATATATATATTTATATACATATATATGTATATGTATATATATATATATATATATATATATATATATATATATATATATATATATATATATATATTAATTTATGTATTGAAATGTTTAAGTAATGTGACATGCCATTGATCTAATTCTGTCTTTCTTGTCTCTCCTCACCATTTATCTCTTCTTTTTAATTTTTAGTAATGCACTACTTCTGAAAGCAAAATGACCATCAGCACATGGAGAAAGACTGACCACTGTTATGCACCCCACCATACCTCAACAAGAGGCTGCTTTAGCACTACCATCACAGGCAGCACAAACAGCCAGCACATCTGGGTCACAACCTGTTAGTGTTGCCTCCACAACTCTTGTCCTACCTTCTCCACCTGCATCAGGTAGCTCTGCAAGCAGTAGTAGTGGATGTGGCAATTTTGTCACCCAACAAGAGCTGACAGGACATGCGGTGGGCATTATGGAGAGAGGTCTTGGTGACTGAATCAGCAGGGATAAAAAGGTCCTCCATCACATTATAAAAATGATGCCACATCTGACACTGACCCAGTCAGCTGACCTAGGAGACAGTGATGACAGTTCTGAGGTTGAGGATTAGAGTCTCATAATTCTCATAATCCTCAAGCTGGATGTGGATGTGCTTATGATATCCCCTACTTATCCTCAGTCATTATGAGCCTGAACCGTTTGTGTCTCTCACCATCCCTGTCTGTACTGTATGTCCTGTTTGTCCATGCCTGCTACCCAATATATCCTACCTACTAGACCCTCTAATTCATAAACACCTTCCCCAGCACTCCTCTCTTTCAAAATAAAATATATATATATATATATATATATATATATATATATATATATATATATATATATATATATATAAACACAAAATGGCACCAGTCCTAGAAGAAAAAATGCACTTGACACACTTGATTTGGTCCAATTGACTATACAACATAATTCTGTTATTGTCCCCCATCCCTGGTGTGGTGTGTGAAGAAATTAGACACTGTCATCTGTGCTAGTGTGCCTGGCTGAAATTTTGTATACAATTTCAGACTCCTGTGTATTGCATGCCAGCATGACTAGCTATGATATTGTAAATCAATTCTTACATGTTGATTTATGATCTGCTTGAACAGAATGCTTTAATGACTTGAACAGTGTCCTTTTACAGTTCTAACTGCATGTTTGTGAAGAAAGATTCTAAAGACAAACTGTCTCACATTCAGCTGATCAGCAGATGATGTCATCAGAATGTAGATATTTGCTATGTGTTATGTCAAAAGCTGAAAGACAGGAAGGAACTTAAAAAAATGTGAATTGAAAATTAGAACTGGAACTGTTGACTGTTAGGCTAGTCTACAAAAAAGCCTGCTGAAGACAGTTGTTAGTTGGCAGTTACAGTTGACAGTTGAACTGCGCAGTGTATACCCAAAAAGGACTCGCCAATAACTGTAAGTCTGCCTTTGCTCAGCTGTATTAATTTAGCTTAGATCAGGGACAGTGTTCTTTAGTTAGTTAGGAAATTATAACTAATCTTTTCTGAATGTTGGATCTCTATCCTATGGTATTGATTTCATTTTCCTGGTGATCGACTTCTGTTTGTTTATTGGGAATTACTATTTTAAATTTTTTATAATTTTATTAGCTATTAAATATTTTTATTAACTTACATTGTGGCTGGTCAATCAGTGTTTTTCTATGGTGATTTTGAGTGCTTATACTAGCCTTGATAACTTCCCGAGCCATTCCAAAATCCTGGCTGCTTAGGTCATTTGCTACTATTTGTTTTAATATTTAATTTTCATAATTGGACACCCCCTTTAGAAGGGCATGAAGGCACTCTCATTGGTGGCAGCATTACTGTATTATTGTGGGGAAGAGATACAGCTGAAAATCTGTGTCAGGCTTTTCCAAAAGTGTTTGGATGTGTGAGATTTAATTTATTTAAGAGTGAGTGTATCAGAGGTCTTAAACTGAGACACATTGCTTTGACGTATATAATAAGGAGTTACATTAGGGGTGGGTAGAAGTATACAGGGTGGATAGAAGTATACAGTCAAGTCCCAGGCTATAGATAGTGTTCCTGTTGTTATCTCAGGGGAAAATTGTGAAATATCACTCTTGTTTAAGTGACAGTCTCACATTGGAGTCAGTAGTGAGGTTTGAAGATCCTTCGTTACTGACCGAGGATAGTAAAGGACATCACATTAATTTTTGGCCAGATATTATCTGGATGTAACATTAATTGGTGGCAGTCTGGTGGGGTACTAACCAGACATCACATGGTGACTCTCCAAAGTCATGAAATTGTGTGCACATTTCTACTTTTCTGTTGTGAAGAAGTGGATAGCTGTGGTGGTCTCCCACCACCTTCCTGCAAATTTGTGTATTCTTTCCACTGCCTTCTACAATCTGCTTGCCTCCCTCATTTTTATCTATTTCTTATCAACCATTTTTTCATACATTTAATCTGGTCAAAAGTAAAATCACACACAACACACATGGCTCATCAAAAAGTCTTCACTTTTTGTCCATAGCATTTACATGGAGGATGTCATCACACACCAGTGCTGAGTGGTGGTGAATACTGTTCCACTTCCACTGTCAAAAGCTGAAGATTTAATTTCAGCTACAGTAGTCTGGTTACTGTCAAGAAAATGTGCTTAAATCTGTTGCCCTATGAGAATACAGAGAAAAGGCAGAATAAAGGGTTATTAAGCTGCTGGATGCAATGAACTAGAAGTTCTTATGTGTCATGTTGTGATAATTTTGCTGTCTGTAGACTGATGTTTTTGCACAGTGCCATGGGTTCAGTTACAGCTGTAGGTCAAATTCTTCTTTCATGGCACTTTATATTCCTATCATATGGTTTGCTGCAAACATGTATATTTCTCTCCATTTACAACATTTTATTAACATACCATTTGAATAGTGCAGCGAGAAAGCATTAGCAAAAACATTTCAGTGACAACACAGACAGTTAGTAAGCCAATCTTATCCTGCTTGTGTTTTAATGTTGGTTGCACTCTCCTACCCCTTCTTGCTCTCTGTCACAAACACTTTATTGTACAGAGCATGATAGCTTAATAATGAGATAATAAGTAAAAGTAACACAACATACTGATGGTCCTACATGCAGCATAAAAATGTTACTATTCTTCTCTCCATCTCTCTCTTTGTTCACCCCTTCTGCTTCAGTAAGTTGTCACTGTCATTTGATGTAAAGTGTTTGAAGTAGGATTTCCTTTGTGGTGAGATGAGATAATATCAGATCAACAGACAGATTTTTGCATACTTTTAATGGTTCTAATCCAGGCATTAGCAAAGTGTTCCTGACTATTTTTAGTACATTATTTTATATTAAGCTGTTGCCTACGTACTGTTACAAGCCAACATTATCCTGCTTCTGTCATATGCTACTTGGTCCCTGCTTCCCTTTCATCCTGTCTATGTATCATCTGCCTTCTGTATTATTAGTCTTTCTCATCTACATTTGCACAATGTCTGGTCCCGAGCACCAAATAAAATATACAGCTTATGGCAAAATCTTGTGAATTTCTGCCTTTGGCAGCATTATTCTGGTACCCTTCATGCTGCTGTGCTTAGCTATGTACAGTCCATTAAAATCCAATTTTCAACAAGCTGAAGAGTTGAATGTTCAGCATACAATTGTCAAGAAGATAATGAACAGCAATACATACATTCTGTTTTCTGCAAACTGTTGTCACATGGGGGTCTTTGTGAATTATGAGTTCCTATGTGGTGTGTTTAAATAATACTCAGGTCTGCCTTTTTCTTGGAATACTTTCAAAGTTCACATTCAGATGTATGTGGAATTGTTTTTAAATGGTCTGTAAGACTCCTGTGGTTGTAAATGTTGGTTACACCTTTCCTTAAAACACACCATTACCCTGCTATGTTAATGTGCCTGCTCCCTAACAGATTTTCAAAGAATAATTATGATGATAAAGCAAAGGGTAATGTAACACAAATATGTGCAGAAATAAAACATGAATTAATCTCTTAGTATTTCTGTATGTGTACTCCTGTTACCAACTGTCCACCTCTTCCCACCCCTTCTGCGTCATCCAAGAATCCTCTTTGAGTCAAAGGTGTTTCCATAAGCCATGTTTCCACCAGAAATAACATGCTTGGTCTCTCATATGTTTCATAATGCAGGTATGGCATATATAATGACTGAATAACTGCAAATGTCATGACAAATATGTAAATTATAACACATGAAACATGACCATAACACATCTGTTCTGTATCCCATTAGATTCAGACATGGTTGTATGTGTATACGACTTATTTGCAAGGAATTCAGCACAGAGCACCATAGGTTTCTGCCAACTTCCATTCTAAGTTCAACACCTCAAGATGTGATTATGCGTTGGCTAATACTTTGCCATCAGTAGTGCAACTGAGCACAGCAGCAGTGTGTTTCAGGCAGAGAATAAAAAAAATTGCAATAAATAAATATTTGTTTAGGTTGCACATCTAGGTGTCTGGATTGAATTTTGACAGCAAGTTATCTGGACTTAAGTATGATGTTGACTCATGTAAGTCAGTCTGTTAATGTATGTCTGCATTCCAGTGGTGACACTTGAAACTGCTTTACAATGTTAGGCAACCTATTGACACATAATATATCACTATATTTCTGCAATGACAGTGACACTATATATGTTGACTATTTCCATGCAATCATCCTGAAACGAAGTTGCAGGAATGCTTGATTGATAATTCACCAATTTACAACTGTGATTGTCATTGGCTTCCCATACTGTGAAACAGGTATATATCCGTCAGATAAACACAGTATGCATGAAAAATAGTATATAAATCTTAGCAGAAAAGTATGTCATTATATGGAAGAAGCACAGTGCTGTTTTGTTGGCCCTACCACACACATGCATTTGTCCCAAAACTGTGGTGCACAGTACTAGCTGTACCAAACAGTGAATTTATACTCATTGCAAATATGCTTTTTTACATCATTACATTTAGACTTCTCCTGTGGTGCTTGCATCTGACACTGCACTTTAGAGATTGTATGACTAGATAGGTAGAAAGTTCAATTCTCAATGTGGGAACTTGTGTGTGTATATGTGTGTGTGTGTTCAGGGGATCTTGTTATAGATAAGTAAAACTTCAATGTCAGATGTGCTGTGTCCACTTTTACTGAAGAGAAAACATTTAACTTTGTTGACAGATCTCAACCCTTTATCCCACTTTTAACAGAAGTATTATCTCTGCAACACACTGATGGGGGAATGTGTGTGTGTGCATGTGCATGTGCATATGTGTTTGTGTGTGTGTGTGTGTGTGTGTGTGCGTGTGCGTGTGTGTGTGTGTGTGTGTGTGTGTGTGTATGTGTGTGTGTGTGCGCGTGTATGCACATGTGTGTGTGTGTGTGTGTGTGTGTGTGTGTGTGTGTGTGTGTGTGTGTGTGTGTGTGCGTGTGTGCGCGTGTGTGTGTGTGTGTGTGTGTGTGTGTGTGTGTGTGTGTGTGTGTGTGTGTGTGTGTGTGTGTGTGTGCGTGTGTGTGTGTGTGTGTGTGTGTGTGTGTGTGGCTGCAATATCAGGTACATATAGCTTCCTGAACAAACATGTGGTATCAACTTCCAGTCAGTAGAAAATGTAACCTTGGTAAGTATTCCACCATCCTTTTATTCCAGTTTTACAGCCAACATTTTCTCTGCAAAACAGTGATGAGGTCATCCTGTCAAAAGTTTGCACTCTCCTCTTAAGAGTCAGACTTATTCTGTGACACTTGTGACTAATACTGTGCTCTGTAAATTGCCTTACTAGATAGATAAGAAGTTCAATACTCACTGTGGGGCATTTGTGGGTATGGCTGCAACAGCCAGTACATATATAGGTTTTGTCAACAGACATGCTGTATCATCTTCCACCTAGAGGTAAAATTTAAAATGGGTAAGTATTCCTACATCCCCTTATCCCTGTTTTACCACAAACATGTTCTCTAAAATACACTGATAATGTCTTCATATCAAAAGTGCACAGTCTCCTTCCTTCAGAATAAGACTTGTTCTGTGGCACTTGCAGCTGTACTGCCTTTTCTAGATTATATAAGTAGCTCAGTACGAGGTTCATATCTCACAGTGAGGAGCTTGTGTAGGTGTTGCCTCAATGTCAGCTGTGCTGCATCATCTTCCAGTTAAAGATTGTAACATGGGAGAGGTTCCACAATCTTCTTATCCCATTTGTACCACAGATATCCTCTCTCCATCTCACTGATAAGGTCAGCATGTCATAATTGCACATTCTGCCTTTACAATTCAGAGTTCTCATTTGGTACTTGCAGCTAATTCTGTGTTGCATAGATTGTATAAATAAATTGGTAGGGGGTTCAAATCCAACATTGCATCACTAATGTGAGTATGTGTATGACAACACCCCTTATGTAAACTTCCACTTAGGAGACATTATTTTCCTGGCAGTTGATTACCCTAGAATTTATATTGCTCCCCAGGCAATAAACATCTTTGGAGACACAATGCTCGAACCACACCAAAGTGGTTGTATGAGCTACCTGTGACACTGGCTGTTGGTACTTTGCTTTATGGACCAGGAAAGTACAGAGGGAGGAAGTTTGAATTCAGCAATGATTGATTACTCTCTATGGGTATTTGCCATGCTGTCTAAAGAAGGTTTCTAATACATGTAATATGCTATAGTGCTACTGTGAACTTCAACCACATTCATACCTTTTTTGAAGAACGCCAATGTATGAAAGAATGGTAATGTCATCCATTAAAATGTGAACTGTCACAACTGTAAAAGAATATCTTGTGTCATGGGCAATATAGACAGGGTTTTGTACCTTGTGATCATAGGTAGTCTGTTCAAAGCAAGTCATAGTGACTTGTGTCACTATGTCTGTGAATGCACGGGTAGGTAACAATGTTGTCAGTCAGCTATTTACTGTGTATGTATATAGTAGGGATTATTATTACTATGAATTTTACTCTTTCTTCACATAGAATAGCTTTGTTTGATAATGATGATATGCTGGGATGACATTTGACTTTCTCTTTAGAACTACTAAGGCTTTTCTTGTGGCTTGAAGCATAATATTCTGTTCATAGGTTCATAGGTGTGTATTAGGCTAATGGAGGCTTTAGAAGCCTAGCCCAAAAAAAATGCCCAGGCACCATTCCACCCAGTTTTAGTTCACAGTGCCCCTATCCAGTATGGCAACTGGAATGATCCCTGGCATGAACTTTCTATTACCCATCTACTCCTCAATATTTCTCTTGAAGATGACCAGCAAGGTGCTCTGCTTGACATGAATGGGAAGCTTATTCCAGAGTACGGGCAGTCATTGGGAGATGAACCTGTCCCTCCAGCATGTTCTGTTAATAGTGGTAATGAGGTTGTGATCTCTGGAGCATGTGGCATGAGGGGATTGGGATTTCTTTAGGTGTAACATTTCAAGTAAGGCTGGGTCGGACATGGCTTTGTAAGTCAAGCAGAGATCACCTCTAAGTAACCAATAAGAGACTGAGAACAGCTGAGGTTTCCTGAGTCTGTCCATGTAGGACATGTGTTTAAGGCCTAGGATCCTTTTTGTGAGGTATTTTTGTGGCCTCTCCAGCTGTTGTAGGTGCCTTGTCAGGTAAATGCCAAATAGGGCATTATATTCCATGATTGGTCTAATTTAGGATGAGTAGAGAGGGATGCTCACCTCTTTCTTCCTGGATGTGAAATCTTTGGTTATAAGTTGTGCCACATAGAAGGACTTCCTGACCTGAAGGTGAGGTGGCTGTCGACCTGGGTGCCCAGATCTCTTATGGCCCTTTCAGTGTTCAGAGGGCTCCCATCAATGTGGTAATTTATGGGAACTGAGGTTTTTCCAAAGGGAACGATAACACATTTTTTTGGCGTTAAGTTTCAGGCCATGGTTCCAACATGAGCTATTGGTCTCAGAGAGGCCCTTTTGTAGGATGTCTGCATCACTTGGGGAGTTGATAATGACTCCTAGCTTGTAGTCATCAGCAAACTTGGTCAGAGAAAGTCCTTCTGTGTTGGCCTGGATTCTGAGAAGTAGATGACAAACAGGAGAGGGCCCAGGACCAAGCCCTATGGGACTCCATTCATGACTGGTCGACACTCTGACTTGGAATCCACAACCTTCACTCTGTGGGTCCTGTCTGTGAGCCAGTTTGCAACACATTTAGTGATGTAAGGATTGATGCCTAGTTTTGTGAGTTTATCAATGATACCTGAGAGAGGAATGGTATCAAAGCTCGAGGTAGGCTGTATGCACCGGCTTAGCCTCATCCACATCCTTGCTGACTGCCTCTAAGAAGTCAATTAGGATTCAGCAGGCAAGATCTCCCTTTGACAAAGCCAAACTGTGTGGGGTCAAGAGTTTGGAGATTGCTGATATCTTTGTTAAGCAGGCCCATGATGATAGGCTCCATAGCTTTGCATACCAGACTTGTCAGTCTAATGTGGCGATAGTTCCCAGAGTCTGTAGTTGTTCCCCCTTTATGGACCGGGATAACTGTAGCTGTGCCCTATTCATTAGGGACATAGCCTGAGGTAAGGCTGTGATTGAACAGGGCACACAGATGTGGTGCAAGTTCGTTTTGTAGCTCATGTAGGACACCGCCAGGGATATTATCAGGTCCCATGGATGCTGTACTCATGGCTTTGGACAATGCAGCTTTTACTTGTGCCACAGAAATGGTGAGTATCAGGCTTTCTTCTGGTATTGTTTTAGGGCCCTTGGGGGGGGTAAAGTTGGCACTGAATCTGTCGACCAGTATGTTGGCTATATCTTCTGGCTCAGTATAGGAGGTGCCATTGTGCAATAACTCAGAGCAAATCTGGGTATTGCCTTTGAGGTTTTTGATATAGCTATAGAAGGCTTTCTGGTTGTTTTTGGTGTCAGACACAATTCTGCCTTCATAGCTAGCTTTAGAAGACTTGATAAGGGATCTCAGCTTTTTGCTGAGTTTGGTAAGGAAGGTTTTCGAGTTATGTGACTTAATTTTTTTCTGCAAGAGTTTCTTCCATCTGATGGCTGGGGACCATCAGATTGGCTTCCTTTTTTTTGAGGAGAGCATTTTAGTTCTATTCGGTATGGCAAGGTCCATGCATTTGTGTACATGCTTGTACAGTGCATTGGTGTATGATTTGGCAGTCATGGAGCTATTTTCCATTGGCATGGGTGCCAAGAAGTTAGCCACCTCTGTTTTTAGGAGCCCAAAGTCAGCTTTAGAGAAGTTTTTCAGGGTGGTCACCTTAGTGGCGGGGGGGGTGTAGGTGAGATGGAGATTTCCATGATGATCAGTTTCTGCTCAGATTTAACCAGGGAGGAATTGACTATAGGTGTGGAGCAATGGTCTCCCATGTTGGTGATAACCAGGTCGAGGATGTTGTTTCCTCTAGTGGGGATCAGAATGAGTTGGTCCAGGGCATTGGAACTGATAAATTCCAGAAAGCATTGGGCCTGCACATTGGTACTTGAATAGTTTTCCCAGTTGATGGAAGGGTAGTTGAAGTCACCCAGTATGAGAGTATTGGTTTGCACCTTGATAAATTCCAGGGTGCTTAGGAACTTGGAGTCACATTCTAGGAACATGTTTGGGGTTCTATAGCAAGCTATGATTTGTATCACCATCTTAGTTAGTTAGTGTTAGTTGTACCTGTTCTGCACTGCTGTTGTCTTACAAAGCCATTGTGTTTGAATTCATGATTATCCACATATTGTGCCTGATTGTCACTTTCCTGTTAAAAGTGATGACTGTATTAAACACTACATGTGTCTGGGTATAGCTAGCAGCAGGCAATGTTGTGTAAGAAACATATACATAGCAACAGTATTTCAAAGAAATTAAGGACTCGCATCTCCCCTTGCCGCAATAAAATTATGTCATAGCTTCAAAGACCAAAATATCTCAGTTGTAGGACCAGTGGCACCGTGGTGCATTCATTCTTTCCAATATAGTGTAGGTTCTGACATCACATAGTCCGATGTTCAAAATTGCTATTGACTGATTAAAATCATTGCATGTCCTAATGCTGTTATGTATAAATGACATCCACAAGTGTATAATTATAATGGGAGAGGCATCCCCATCCATTCTGTCTCATACAAATTGCAACATAATCATATGATGTAATGACTTCACATAGGTGGAAACTCACTGCTTTGTTAGCACTTCCACTGTGGTACATACGATTCATACACATGTCTGTATTCATTGGGGTTACACTACTTGATGTTCAGCTCCAGTTAAGGTAATGTTCTATCAATCAATTGACATTACACAAGCAACACTACACAAAGCTATCATTCACTATTTTTATTAATGCAAATAATATATGTGTTTGCATTGTTTACATGCTGTATTGGCAGTGTCACTGTAATGTCTTGTTAGCATGCTCAGTATATCCCTGTATTATATAAGCTCCATTTACAAATGAAGATCTTAAAATACTGCTATGTCATCAGATCTGTGTTGTTATTTGCCACTTGTGTATTTTGATTGTTATTGTATTACTGTTTCTGATGCGCATGTATATAAAACACATGCTTGTCTAAGACATGTATCAGTGTAATATACCCCCAACATATGGTTATCCAGTGAGAAATGTTAAAACATGCCCTTTTTGACTGTGCATGACAAAGCTGCTATATGTCTCATGCCTTGTTTATACAAGATGGAGTGTAGGATAGAACATTATAGTCAGTTATCACATATACATTCCCTGTATATGCATGTCATATTCAATACCTGCACTGTATGTGAATGGCTGTTAATGGATCTATGATCCTTGCTATTATCTCAACTCAGCATTTTATTAACATTAATATCATATTTTCTGTCTGTTTTTACAATGTTGCATTGTGTCCCTCTCACATTCATTGTTGCCATGTCTGTTTTTAAGATATGTGCATGGCTAAACACTTGGAAACAGGATTATTTACTGTTACCATCAATATGGATGTTTTTCCATTGAAAGATGTTTCTTTGTGATATCATCACACTTGAATGTACTAACCAAGTATTTTTTTTCTATTTACTCTGCTCTCATAATTATCCCTGTGTTGTTCACATTGTTTTTTGTCTAAATTAGACCAATTTCACATCTCCAGCATCTAAATGCTTAAAAGTCACTTGCTTTTACTTCATATATGAAGCCCACCTGTGCTTGCATAAGATGTTTGCCACCAGGCAAATACTTTTGATAACATTGTGTACTCATGTTCCCAGTACCACTTTATTCCCACCAGCACTGCTGCTGACCACAGAATGGTGCTTGGAATCATATAAGAGTGATGAACAACATCCATATTCAATGGGTGCTGCTGCTCATTGCACTAACATGCTTAAATAATGTAGGCTTTGTGTGAAGCCTACACAATTGTTAATGAGTCCCAGGGTATATGATCTAACTTTATTTCCTATTCAGCCTTTGTAGTCACTTGTACTTGAATAGTTGCTTGTTCAACTTCTATTTCCTTTCAGAATACAAGCTTTTCATATTATTTTAGATATTCTTTTTGTACCTCATTTGTATCTCATATTAATTGTGAAATGCAGTTTATTAGTATATTGAAAATAGTATTCAAAACTTTATTACGAACAGGCATTTTTTCACCTTCAGAACATATGCATTTCTAGCAGCTGCGTTTTTACTTAAATGCATTTCATACTTATTTACTTTGGCATTAATCATTCATTTCTTACTTACTTGCAACATACAACTTTAATGATATACTATCAATTTTTAAGGGAACACATGCCTATCTCATCCAAAATGCCAATCATTATTAAAACATCTGTTTTCTTTGTCTGCATGCTTCTTTTTTAATTTGATGTAGTTTGAAGGGTCTGTATCACGTTGTCAAAGTCTTAAAAGTTCAAACATCATATGGTCGACACCATATGATTGAACTTTTAAAAGTTTCAACCTTTCAACGGAGATCTCCACACAGTGCAGAATGGGAAGATTTCCAATTTCTGCACTGTAGTACAATCTCAGAGTTGGTATATTTAAAGAACGGGGGGGTGTAGGAGGGGCTTGCCCCAATTGCTTAAACCATTCAGGTAGGCATTTTTCTTTAGTTTTTTTTTTTATTACATTTTCGAACTTTTAAAAGATCGATCATATGGTGTCGACCATATGATGTTCGAACTTTTAAAAGTTCAATTATGTAATATAGACCCAGTTTGAAACCTTGCTTTACACTGACCTATACTCTGTGTACTCATTTCAGTAGTAGATTGAATAGTTTAAACATCATTTCATTATTAAAAACAACACTTTATAAAATCGTGTTAAGAACCGAGAAGCAATTTGTCTTCTCCAGGTCCCAAGTCAAAGCATCAAGCTAAAGATTATGCTGTAAGTCCTGTTGCAATGTTAATATATATCTCAATGCATTTTGCAGTCTAGTGTGGATCTTTATCAAACAACAGAAAACAACCACCTCTGCTGTAGTTGTGTATTCTGTTCTCAAGTAAGCACCTTCATGCTCTTGCACTTCATCAGACCATATAAAAATTCACAAATACACAGTTTAAATAAAAACAGCAATCTCATACAATTAGTTTAAATTAGTAACCTTGGAGCAATAATTAAAATCAATGACGTAACTTCCTAGCTTTAAGTTTTAAAGTTATATTCCCATTAAGGCCATTGCCTTTATCTGCCTGGAGCAATAAAATCCATTTTAATTCATCACATTCTGTTCTCTCAGTTAAGTTGTCCCTCTAATATTCAAATAAATTAACTGCAAGACCATAAACTCAAAGCTCTGCCCATTATTAGGTTTTACATGTCTATTAAGAGCACTATATGCTACATATCCATTAGTGCTCTAAAATTCACTCTTTCAAAGTATGATTCTTTTTTCCCACATAATAACAAGGGCAATTCTTACACACAGCCAGATAAACCATGTCTTTACTTTTACAGTCTGCATATAAATGGGGGCAGTATTCTATTTTAGTTACAGGGCGAATAAAAGAATTTTTAGTAGTTATAGAACCACATGGTTTACAGGATCTACATGGATATGTACTTATTCTGTTTGACATCAATTCAGATTTCTTTTTATCCTTTATATATCAAAACTGCCTTTTTAATGACATCCCATTCCTAAAACAAAACCCTGGATTACTACCTACAACCCTTCTCGAACCATCATGAGTTAACAAAATGTGCCAGTTTTTCTTTATAATATCACATACCAACCTGATATTATTAGAGTAAGTCAGAGTTACATTCACATTATTTTTATTCCTCCTCCGAAAACCATCCAGGCTTCTTTCAGTTTGCCTGCATTCAGACAAAATAGGGTATCCTCTTATCTTTTCTGGTTAACCTCACCTCATCAACTGAATCCACCATCTCCTTCTCTTCCTATACCCCTTTTTTCAAATTCATTACTCATAGATCTAAATCCTTGTTCTAACTACAAATCTTTTGTATGTAATCTAGAAGCTTATAATAACTGCCCTTTTAATACATTTTTATAAACATAATTGGGATGCATACATCCAATTCAGGAAAGTCAGGACAACGTTTTAAGGACATTACATACTACCTTGAATGGAATGCAAAAATCTTTAGAGATTATAATGGTTCAAAAAGATGACCACCACAGGAAAAGAAATTAATCTTGTAGCTCTGATTTATGATGGTTGAAGCAATATCGATACCAATGGAATGGAACACAGTTCTCCTAAGGTATTAGCTTCTACAGGTTTTAAAGATGCAATGACTGTTAAATTACAATTATAATCCTTTTGCTAATTTTCATGATGGACAAACTGGTATAGTACAATTACAGGAATTTAGGGGACAATTGAATGAATTAGAAAAGTACCTAAAAATATTGGGCACTAGTAGTAGAGAATAAAGATGTTGAATATTGTTTAGAGTTGGGGATTGTCCCTAAGGAGCTCAGACTGTTTAAATGTCCCAGTGGTGTTTCACATAAAGATGTGGTTTATGTGAACTTGAATTATTTAACAACACTGGATTAGAACTGCTTAGAATGCTCATTAAAAGTAATACTGATATTATGAAAAACATCAACGATAAGATGTATAAAATCGATGGGTCTATCAATCATACATTAAGCAGTATACCAAACTTAATCAGGAGAATATGAGGAGGTGGTTTTAATAGTGGAAACGTTTTTAAAAAACCTTGTAACCTGAAAATTTACGAAACTCTAAAGGGGTAAAGTTGCATATTATGATCAGACAGCTTATGCCATTGTCAAAGAAGAAAGTTTTTCTAATAGGAGACAAGGTACAGGAATTGCCTTTTTTTCACCAGGATATTTTACCAACAATAATAGCTCAAAAACTTTGTAAAAGAACAAGGAAGGAGTCACTTGTCAAACCAGAAAACAAGGGGTTGTGGAGTGCAAAAGGATTTTTAAACAACACTGAACAAGAGAGTTTGGACTTTAAAATAACAACCTTTCTAGTTTTGTTATGAATTCTGTAAATTTTTGTGTTCTTAATTTAGGGTGCGGTTTTGTATCTAGCCATAAGGCTAATGTTACCAAAGTGATTTTAGAACTGAAATGTTATTCTAAAACATTGAACCTTAAGTACTTATTTAAAGATTTTACTTTGCCTGATTTGTTGAGAAAACTTTCCACTTTTAATCCTTCTTTAAATTATACAATTAATGTATTTGAACAAATTTGTGAAAGAGATATCAGACACTTGTTGGGAAGGAAAAATGTCAGTGGCTATTTCACCCTGTCCCCTGAAGAAAAAGCAGGATTTAATTAACTTAAGAAACAGAATACCCTTAGGTTATGAAGGCTGATAAAGGGGGTCGGTAGTAATGGATACTAACAGCTATATTGATGCTATGAATGAGATGTTAAACAATACAGATGAATACAGGGAAGTCACTTTAGACATTATACGCATAAGTTATAGAGAAATGTATTATGCATTATATGTATTAGTAGTGAACAATGATGTGAATTTAGAAATTTATGATTTTTTGTTTTTTAAAAGTGGATAATCCAAAGACTGGGGTTTTATTTGGCATCCCTAAGATCTACAAAAAAGAGGAGAAGCTGCCTTTTAGGCCCATTGTCTCAGTCCCAAACAATATTGCAGAAGGTATATCTTTGCTTCTTGATACCATTTTAAATCTTTTAGTCCAGAAACTGTGATCATAAACAAGAGATTCTTGGAATTTTTTGGACAAATTTTGTCAATTTCACAAAGCATATGATTATAAACATTCTAATATCAATATGGTTATGATTGACATATGTTCACAATTGACTAGTATCCCACAGGATAAGGGGGTTGAGAGCCTAAGGATGTTTTTAATGAAGAACACTAAATTGTCTAACGATAACATTTCCCTGTAATGTCTGCTTCTAGAGTTATTGCTAGAAAATACTTTTTCCGGTTCAACAAAAGGTATTACAAACAGGTAAAAGGTGTCGCAATGGGGTCAGCAGTGACCCCAGCTTTTGTAAATATTGTGCTAGGGTGGTAGGAAACAAATGTGTTGACCACCAGTAAGTACTTTGATAAAATAATATTTTATCAAAGGTTTGTTAAAGATCTGTTTTTTTTTTTTATCATGGACTTTATTCGGGAAGAATGTGATAGATTTGTTGAACAACTAAATGATATTTCTGGATATTTTGAATTCACCTTAGGTGAAGTGGGATTAAATATTACGTTTTTGTATGTGAATTTAAATTGGGATCTAAATAATAAAAAATAGACAGTTGTATTTATTGGAAGGACATGTTTACTAACAGGTATTGGCATGTTAAGAGCAACCAAGCATAATTCATGAAGAAAAACATTCTGAGGGGGTAGTTTATTAGGGCCTCCAGGATGACCAGGGATGATTATAAATATAAAAAATAAGAAACAACTATTATTTCTATATTTACTCAAATAAGATATAATCAGGAATTCTTGTGTAAGGTGGCAGCTGAAGTAAGCAATAAAAGGGCCACTCTATTCAAACCTATATTGATTGGGGATGAAAAAATATGTCAGGGAAATTATAGAGGATCTGGTTTGAATAAAAACCCAACTCTCATGCTGGATATGTCTGTAGATAATCAGGTTATTAGGGATGTTATTTTGGCTAATTGGAAGGTTTTAGAAGGGAATGAGGATGTTTGTATATAAAAGAAGCAACTGTTTTAAGACTATGTTATAAAAAGATAACACTAAAGTTGCACCATCCTTCACTGAAAAAAATGGATTTTTAAATGTGGAGCCTGCAAAGTTGTAGATTTATTTATGAAAGCCCTTACATATCCCTAGACTATATAGATTGTACCATACACATTTCAAGAAGATATAGTTGTAAGTCTTTAAGGGTAGTATACATAGGGATGTGCTCATGATGTCAAGCAATATATATTGGGATGACCACCTGTAGCCTGGAGAAAAGGATTAAAGAGCACATATATTCCATAAAAGTTAAAGATGTCAACAACACATTGTACAAGCATATTATCTGCAAGAAGTATAAAATGTTTTTGATTTTCATTGTTGAACAGGTCTCTTTTGATCTCAGAAAAGGCTGTTATAAAAACAGGTTAGAAATTTGTGAAACTGAATGGCATGTTAAGCTAAATGCAGATAAGTTCCCTGGACTCAATGAAATCATTATATAAAATGGTACACCTCCAAAAATGAACTGCTAAAACCAAATCTGCATGGACATAATTGATCAATAACCCAACTGCCGTTAATTTCTTTCAGTAGATGTAAACGATAAACACTTTTGTCCTGGATTATACCAAGACTTCTTCAGATAATTAACAGAACAAACACTCCATTATTTAAAATCCAGGCAATAAATCGCATGATAATATTGTGCCTTTTTCTTTAAATAAACAGAATACCAAAATATCAAACAATGCCTACCTCATATCTAAAACCGTCTAACATGAGAAAAATATCCATGCACTCACAATAATAATTAAAAAGGACACCTGATGGTACAAACAGTCCTATGAATCATAAATATCCAAAATTAAATATTGATTATAAAATATAAAATAATTTAGAAATGTAGAATAGGAATAAAAGGTAGTCAAATATTCTAAAACCTTTACCATGTACAAATAAATAATGCAATAAGCATGAATAAATTTATCTTAATTATTTTACCTGAAAATATATATAAAGCTACCCAAACAATAAAATATATATATATATATATATATATATATATATATATATATATATATATATATATATATATATATATAAATAAGAATATACTTTTTATTTAATGGTAATAAGCTTTTAATTTCAACAAACATGCTATAAATAACATATCATTTAATCCTGGGGATTGCAAGCCTTCAGCTGGAGTTGCCATTTAAGTTCATCCCTCTCCAATAGCAGCTCTCGTGGACCTCCACGAGGATTAAAAGTTTCTTGTTCTACTACAATAAATGTAAAATTTAAATAAATAAATTTAAAATTGTATGCTGGGTGATCAATCAAGTGTTTAGCTAATCCATTACTCTGTTTTTTGTTTTTAATGGCATACAGGTACGCATACACCCTTCTTTTTAGCATGCTTTCAGTTTTCCCCGGGTAAAATGCCAGGCAACCCTGATGTAAAGCACAATAAATCACACCCTTAAACATACAATCAACATGTCCATTAATCCTATACTGTTTACCTCTAATAACAACTGATCTGAATACAAAATAGAATAAGAAAAGTGGCAACTACCACATTTAAATATACTGTTATTTTCATTATGTTCTCAGTCTTCAAATTGGTTCCAAACAAGATTTATAAACTAATACCCATTTCATACAAAAGCAATGGTCTCTGCATAATCCCATGTACAACATCAAAATCCTCCTGTAGGAGTGCCCAATTTTTATTCAAAACCCACCTAATAATGTCACAATCTGATGAATACGTTGCAATAAAACTTTATTTAAAATTAGCTTTATTACTTTGGGGGACTCAGTTACAGTGATGACATTCATAACATATGTTGACTCACTTCCTTAAACAAGATCAACAAAAAAATATTCAGTCTCCTTTTTGCAATAACCTCATTCATACAGCTATCCACAATTGTTTCAAGGTAGCCCTCCTCAAAAACTTGTTTTTAAGACTATTACATTCATCCAAGAATTCATCAACTAGACTAGTCATCCATGCTGTCTGGATAAATTGGCATTTTACTACGGCTTTTTTATGACTAGTCAGATGTGAACTTGAAAAATGTAGAAAGGAATTTGAACAGGTGAGTTTACAATATATTCTACATGGAAACATCCTATTAGCACTGTCCTTAGATAGGTTAGCATTCACATAACAAATACTACTATCCCCAATTTCACTTGTAAAATTAAAAAAATCAGTAGTCCCATTAATATATTCCAGAAATGCTGGAATCTTGTCTTTATCCTCCTTCCACACAATAAATATGTCATCAAGGTACATACAGGTCCAACGACTCTTTAAAGGGACTATTAAAAACAAATTGATTTTCCCATTCCACCATAACTAAGTTGGCCTAAAGAGACCCGGAAGCAGATCCCATGGCAATGGCTTTTTTGCTGGAGAAAGTATTGATGTTGAAAAAAATGCAATTATTATACAAAACCAACTCAAGCAACTGTGTATACAGATTCATTTTTGTTTGGGGCAGCGTCACTTTAGCATACAGGCACTCTGTAAATCACTGTATACCTGTACTATGTGGCATCATCACCAATTGTTAAAAACATTTCTTTTCCTGAGAAAATCCCATCAATCCTTACAAAGATAAGCAGCACCTTGCATGACTTTTTTCTAATGGTGGTCAAGGAATTTATCTAACAGACAGGTAAGGGAAAACCTGACATCAACAATTGGCAGATGGGAGGGTGATTAAGATCTTTATGCATCTTCAGTATCCCAAAGATTGTAGGTGTCATTGTTTTTTTTAATATGCAAAAAAATTAAATTCATTAATGTTAATATGCTGTTGCAAAAACATATCAAACAGTATTGCATTAATTCTTGAATAAGTGACATTCATTTCAGTTTGGATATCTGGCAATAGACCTCATCAAATAAAATGTTGTACATCTTATTGGCATATGGCTGGTTGTCCATGAGAACAACCCCAGCCCCTTTATTGGGCTTCATAACCTGAGTACCTGAAGATCGTATATGTTGTATTAAGTTCAACGTATCTTTATCCAGATTTGTACAACCAACGTTCTTTTTACTCCCCAAGTTAGACCTAAAATCCAACTCACACATCCTTTCAAAGAGATTCACAACGGGGTGGGGGGTTGTAAGTGCTAGACAATTTTAACTCATGTTGAATTGGTATACTGCCTGCTATTAAGCAAAATACCCAAGTTCAGTTTTCTAGTAAATGTCATTAAATCCATTAAGAGGCTAACAATATCAGCCTTCTTCTCCTTAACGTAAGAAAATCCCTTAGAGAAAATGTCTGCATGCTTTTGTTTCATGGCTAAAGAAGAGTAATTAAATACATTAAAGTCACCTGCATAATTGGTTATGATGGAAACAGTCGCCTCCTTGAAGGTAGAGACAGTTTTGTAATTCAGCAGTTGCAATGTATTACCCTAGATCATCATGTATAACCTTCAAAAATATAGTGATCAAGAATTTGGTATACATTGCCAGATAAATCAGGTCTTTTCCATTTTTTCCAGGTTTTATTATCTTGGATAAGGGGATATCTAGGGATGTGTTGATGGTAATGAGAATGTAAAACAATAGTTATATAGCTCACCAAGGTAGCAGTTTAAAATTTATTTTGGGAGACCACCTGAGCTATATTATGTATTAAACTTATCTTATGAAAGGGCTCAGATACTTCAACATTTGTAATGGGACACTACCATCTCATTTTTGTCTCTTGTTGCAGGTCCATCCTTGATTTACATAAGAAAACTTACAAAATGAGTTGAATGTTGCTGGCTGGAGATAAATTACATTCTAATAAAATTTCTGAAATATGGAATCTCTTGAATATTCCATCACTTAAATGTAAAAGTCCACCATAAACTATATTCCAGCAACTGATTTTCTTCTTAATCCTACATTATGCATAACTCGTAATACTGTAGCTTCAACATTTCCATCATTACAGTTTTAGAATCAAAAAGATGCTGAAGCTAGAGTTGTAGGTTGTATGAAGAAGGATCTGAAATGAGAGACCATTATGTATTGGACTACCAAAGTAATAACAATAGATAGCATCACATGTGATGCCTGGGATGATCTATGAATCAATATGCACAAATGCAAGCTTATGCATCTACTAATATCTCTTATCTGTGAATTCAGGAGACTTGATAACAAGGTTATAACTAAAACAACTTATGAGTGAAGGAGCAAAAGGTGATGAAAATGTGGGGACTAAGGGTTATCTATTGTTTTAAAGAAGTTCCCTTGTCATAAGGACTAATTCCTTGTGCCATTTATACCACATCTGACATCTAAACTGGTGAAGCTCTCAGGCCCAAGATTCAGATTGGTTCGCAAGTCTAAAATCTTTATCATTAAGCAAGGTAAAAAGGAATATGATAAGAGCACAGAGGCTAGGTATTAATGGACACTGGTCCCATTCTATTAAAAATGCATTTATAATCATGTGCTATAATTATAATAGCAAAAACACTGAGGTAAGGCTCCAGGCTTCAAAGGTTTATTGTTCATAAAAACAAGACACAAGCACTTTCACCCTGTGGGCTTCTTCAGGTGTAATAAATCAAGGTACTAGCTCCTCTATTTATACAAATCATAGGTTTACATGTATTTTACTTACATCTATGTTTTTATATTTATATTGTATTTATGTATTTTGGACTTTTGCATTTTACTAGTATTGTTTAATACAGAGCTTGTATCTTGAATATACCTTTAAGAATGTTCTAAGCTGTATGTGTTAATTAGTATAAATAGAGGAGCTAGTACCTTGATTTATTACACCTGAAGAAGCCCACAGGGTGAAAGCGCTTGTGTCTTGTTTTTATGAACAATAAACCTTTGAAGCCTGGAGCCTTACCTCAGTGTTTTTGCTGTTTTGACGGATTTTATTTCTTTTCTGAGATATCTGGTTGAAGCTGGAACTTTTTACTGTTATCTATAATTATAATAGCCTATCAAACATCTAGTAAAGAACTGTGGAATCTTCAATTTTAATAAACCATATTTGCACATATGTAGATTAAAGCAATGGTCACTTTCCTGTTTTTATCAATGTCTTTCTTTGCTATTTTCTATATAGCTGCTTTAACAAAAATAGGGCTGTGATGCTGTATTTGCAAAGAATTGTGAGGTTCTTCCTTGTAACAGCAGGATAAACTGAACCAGCTATAAGTTTATTTTCAGATTTAGCTATCTCAGCACATATCTGAAGAGCTAAGTTGATTATGTATAAGCATGGGAAGATGAGTGAGTTCATTTTTAGCCAAGTAAATAGCCAGGATTATGTAATTTGGCTGATAAGCCAATAAAACATATTTTGTGAGGTGTTTCTATGAGGGTCAACAAGCCATAATTATTATTATTGTTATTGCTGTTATTATTATTATTACTAACTCCTAATGATGCTGGTATCTGCAGAGTGAGGATGTATAAGCTAAGGAAGTGACATTCACAATAGATTGCTGCACTAGCAATGCTTTGGCATCTGGTCTACAGCTATGGACCATGACATAGACAACATAGAGTAATATGACCCCTGCTGTACAACTTAGGCCATGCAGGGCATGGTCGACCACACAGTGCATCAGACATCAACAAACCCACATGGGATAAGAGTTGCGCACAGCACAGTCATTATAACATAAATACATTGGGGGAGCACAGTAACAGGTGACTGTAACTCTAAAATGGGGAGTAGAAGGGGAATTCACTAGCCATATATTGTGGGAGATTGTTGGTTGCTAGGGAACACATCATCCAGTGATAGGTTTGGGGAGCAGCTATGTGACCAACATTAGAACTGCTATCACATGCTACTGAACCCATGGACATCAGACAAAGTACACTAAGGAAGATCTGGCTAAGGATGCCATTCAAACCACTTTAGCATATTCTTTGCTACTATTAAAAAACTCAAAGAATGAAAAAGAAAAATTGATATTATATCACAGATGCTACATGAAGAGAGCATCAGTTCCATAACCGGACTGAGGCCAAACTGGCTCCCATTCCTGTCTGGAGCTAAGGTGGTTATATGTGCATTAATTTTAAAAATAATGCATTTAGACTATTGGAGTCATGTGTTAAGTACCTTAAAGTTAAAATATCTTTATGATGCCTTAGGTCTTGTAGTCAATCAGAAAACAGTATTTAACTTCTATTTTGCTCACTCCACTATTTCTCATTGGCAGACCTCTTTTCATTTTGATGTGCATTTGCATTAAACTTTAAGAAATCCATCAAAAGTTTCTCACTAAATAAGTCAATGGCACTTGCCTAAATACAGATACATAACCTTTGTGTTACCATTCTAAGTCACAAGGCATGTTCAGGATATAAATATGCAATAGCACAGATACCCTAATCAATAACCAGGATTGTATTAGTAATGACTGCCTATGTCCAGGAGTGTTGTTGGTGCTATCCCCAGTAAGAATTTATGGTGCCCCATCCACTTGTGCAAGTTCCTTTTGAATAGTGTGATAGAGGTGCTCTGCTTCACATGAATTGGCAGCCTATTCCAAAGACTTGGCAGTCACTGGTAGACAAATATGTCCCTCCAGCATGTCCTATTCAAGTCACAAGCCATATTTAGGTCCATAGAAAGGATATCTCTAGTCCCATTTGATTTATGGATGTGCAGCAGATTCATTAGGTTTGGGTTGGAGATTGCTCTGTATGCCAGGCACAAGTCTCTACTAAGAAGTCTATATGATACTGAGTATAATGACAGGGACTTTATTTGGTTTGTATCAGGCAAATGCATGATTGCCTTGATCTTCTTAGTTAGAAACTTCAGGTCTTTCTAATTGCTGCAGGTGCTTTGTATGGTACATGCTGAAAGGGGCATTATACTCAATTATGGGCCTGATTAGTATAGAGGGATTATAACCTCCTTTGCTCTAGAGCTGATGCCTTTGCCAATCAAGGCCAATCAAGTGTGCTATATAGAAAGTCTCCCTTAGTACAGTCAACACATGGTGGTCAACGTTAAGGTCACAGTCTCCTTGTGATCCCAGATCTCTTACCACTTCACAGGTACATAGGGTGCTGTTGTTAATTTGATAGTGTGCAGGAACATTGTTTTTACCAAAGGGAATGATGATGCATTTCTTTGCATTCAGTTTGAGACTATGACTAAGATACCATTCATTGGTCAGCATAAGACCCTCCTGAAGTATACTGACATAATTTGGGGATTCAATAATTGCATCCAATTTGCAATCATATGCAGACTCGGTCTGCCACAGCCCCGTAGTTTTGTCCAGAACTTCTGATAAGTTTACACCAAACAGTAGAGGGTCAGCACTGATCCGTGTAGGACCCCACTAGTGCCAACCCATCTTACAACAAAGGGGGTTACATTCTGTTTGCTACATTTATCAGTAATGCCTGACGTTGGGATTTTGTCAAAGGCCACTGATTTGCCCTCGTCAATGACTCTGGTCACATTTTTGAAGAAAACTACCCGGTTTAACAGGCAGGATCTGCCCTTGACTAAGCTGAATTGGGACAGATCCAGGGTTTGGAGGTCACCTATGTCTTTATTTATGAGGCCCATGATGATACTTTCCATGTTTTTAGAAATAAGGCTGGTCAGACTTATGAGTCTATAATTCCCGGTGTCTGTTGCTAAGCCACCTTTGTGGAGGGGAAATAACTGTTGTTATTCACCATTCTGCAGGAAGAAAGCCAGTGCTTAGGCTATGATTGAAAAGGGTATTTAATGGTGATGCTATTTCATGTTTTAGTTTGTTTAGAAGACAGCCTGGGATGCTGTCTGGTCCCATAGAGGCTGTGTTTTTTGCCTTAAACAAGGCTTTAATGACCTGCTCTTCAGATATGTAGGATGTGGAGGGGGGGTGTTGGGGGCAAGGTTTGTGATAACTTTGAAGGGGATAAGAGAGTGAAATTTTCACCAAATCTGTCTACTAGCAGGTTTGCTATCTCTGCAGGATCAGTATCTGTGATACTGTTAGTTGCATGTTCTACAGATACTGGGTACTACCATTTAGACTATGTACTTAGCTGTAAAAGGCCTTATGATTATCCTTAGCTGTGATTGCTAATTTTTTCTCAACATTACCCTTAGAGGATTTGATATGTTGTTTTATTTGCCTGTTGAGGCTGAGGAGGGTGCTTTTCCACTGATGGACCTCACCTTAGTTTTCTTTGAAACCAACTTTTTCCATTTGTTGTAAAGTTTCCTTTTGCTGGATGTCGACCAGGGTGTTTTTTCTAACTTGGGACTCTGGCTTTGATTCTGTCTGGAACAGCTGAGTCTATACACTTACAAAAGTGATTGTGCAAGGCTTTAGTGTAAGCTTTGGTATGGTTACCACTTACAGCTCTGGGTGGGGCTTAGCATGCATTTGTAACTTCCCCTAGGATGGTATAGTTTGCTTTGGTGAAGTTTTTTAGTCCGACTTCACCCTTTGTGAGTTCTGGTGATAGTGTTAGTTTGAAGCTGATTCATTTGTGGTCATATTTAACTAATGAGGGTCTGACAGTTGCAGTGATGCATGTGTTTGTCATGTTAGTAAGGAACAGATCAGTATGTCTGTTCTTCTTCTTGCGGTTTGAAAAATTTGTTCCAGGGCATTTGAATTAGCAAAGTCAAGGAACCTTTGCACTATTGACTTAGGGCTAGAGTAGGTTTCCCAGTTGAGGCTAGGATAATTGAAATCCCCCATGACCAGAGTGTTTGGCAATATTTGCATTGACTCCAGATTGGTCAAGTAAGCCTTGTGTGCATCATGATCCATGGAGAGGGATGACTTGAATGGAGGTCTTACTCATAGTAATCAGAACTTGGAGTAACCCCATGGAGTTGTCCAGTCTAACTAGTCAGGAAATGTATCTCTAATATAGACAGAATCACCACCTTCTCTGGTTCTCACAAAACCTCTAAGGGTAAATGTATCTCTAATATATATATATATATATATATATATATATATATATATATATATATATATAAACACCAAATCCTTTGGATTTCACATGTTTGTTTTGTCGTCTGAAGGTGTGGAAAGCATTGTAACCTTGCAAGGCTGGGGTACTCTCTGAAGCCTTGAACCAGGTTTTTGTGACTGCACAGACATATACATCCTCCAGTGACAGAAGTGTTTCCAGGGTTTGTGGTTTTTGCTTTAAGCTCCTAGTGTTTAGCAGCATAAGCCTTAACCCTTATGTTTTTATGGTTGGCAATTTTCACATCGGTAGCAATTTTCATATCAGTAATTTTTTTTGAGACCTTGCCTAAAAAAGGCACTATGTGGAGGCAAGAACCTCTGCCAGTAGCTGAAACCAGGAGGAAACTGTCTCTGGCAAAGCAGTGAGGTTTATCAACCATGTCATCCCTGGCTGACAGAAACCAGATCCACTTTTAGTGACACTAAAAAGTAAGCCAATTATTGAAATCATTCATTTTTTTGTTTATACTGTGGCATCATTCTAGGTGAGGATAATATGCTGCTCAGCGCTACAGACATACCTTCCTAGGAAACATACTCGGAGAGCTCAATCATGTCTCTCTTCATATATCCACTTCTTTACTTCTTCTTCACTCTCTCTAACCAACTGTTCTCCCATCTTTAGCCCTCTCTTCCCTCATCTTTTTATCTCCTTTCTTTGTACCTCTTTTCTTCTGCTTTTTTTTTTTCAGGCACCCTGTACCTATGTGCCTACATAAATACAAATAATTCTCATATATCACATATTTCAAAGTATTTTATATAATAAAAGTTTGCTTTCTCTCACGTTGTCAAATGATCATCCAAATGTTTGCACTTGATCTTGCTATTCATACTGTAGATGTGTATGATGTTTGCTATGTGTGAGTTTATTTCTATATTAAAGTTTTTTCACACATGCACATTGTTCACTGTATCACATTGTCAAATGATTGTCCAAACGTTTGTATTTGATCTGGCTGCTTGTACTGTAGAATTGTATGATATATGCTGTGTGTGTTTATTTGTAGTTTAGAGTTTTTTCATACATGCAAATTGTTCACTGTATATTCTTCACATGTTCTTTTACATTACTTTGAAATTATTGTTGTACTTAATAATTTGTATGTGGAGCTTTTCTCCCCAGGCATTCTCTGAAAATACACTACTAGTCCAGTCAGATCTTCCCGGGAAACACATCTCCAATTAAATAAATAAAAATAAAATATAGTCCAGTGAGGTACACCTCAGGTCATTCCTTCCAACATGAGCTATGACAGATTCATAATGGCACTTGTTGCTGAGAGACCTGAGTGCATGTATCATCTGATGAATCCTGGCACCAGACAGGCAGATGACTGTGACTTTCTCCTTATCTAACCTGGACTAATCTAGGAGGTACTCTGTAGTGGGGTATTTCTGACAGGGGTTTTGGCTGGATGTTTAATAGGTCACAGCTCACTAGCAATACATCTTAGACCAGACATGTACTAAAGATAAGGACTACACTAATATACTACAGCTGCATCAAAGGGAAACATTGTCAAAATGATCTGCCCGGCTATGGCTCACAATTGCGCAGCAGTGTGCGGTGCTACACGATACACAAACAAGTAGAAACCCACTCCAATGTTGGGCTTACTACTAGAAGCTAAAAACTTAAAAAAAAAAACTTAAAAAAAAAAAAATTTCAAAAAGTCAAAAGAACCAATGAGAGTGCTTACTCCAAACTCTAGACCAATAACTCTTCACCAGGCAGGTTTCAATCAGCACACTTCTCTCACAAGGATGTAGAAGGCCATCTTCCAATTAAAGATGGCTTGGAAAATGTGCTCAAACTACAATAGCCACTACAAACAGACCCAGATGCAGCAAACCTGTATTTTGACTATGCTACAGTTACTTGCTACACTAAAATATACACATATACATACATACAGATAGATAGATAGATAGATAGATAGTAGATAGATAGATAGATAGATAGATAGATAGATAGATAGATAGATGGATAGATACAGATCAATATTTATCAGCATCACTTTGTAAAGGTTATATTGTATAAACTCCATTCAAATCACACTGGACTTCCTCCCTTGCTTATTCATTTGTTATACACACTTCAGTTAATGCCGCTGTATTTAAGGCCCATGATATTGGGTTCTAACCTAGCCACAGGATGCCATTTGAACACATTTTTCATGTTTGTTTGTTTGGGTGCATTTAAGATTTGTCCATTTCTTCCCACAACCCATGTTTATCATACTTTGGGTGCATGGCTATGAAAGTAACTAGTCCTCATGCTAGTTTTCTGCAAGCTTTCCACCGGGGTCCTCGTTGTAATGAAGTCCTTCCCTGAATAAGAGTAATATGGTCAGCAAGTGAAATAAAAATTAAAATGTAGTCATTCTTCCAGTTTGAACAAATTACTGTATTGTTCTTTGTACATAATAAACTTGTGTGATGAAATTATTTAAAGAGAAATGTGATTATTTTATAATTAACACATTTAGGTTTTAACAGGTCTAGCATTCTAGAAAAATGGGAATGACCTTAACTAAATGACAGTGCTATTACAACATTCAGGCAGTATACAGATTTTGGGGTAGTTTATATTGGTTCTACTACAAATTCTCAACCCCTAAGTGCTTGTAAACCACTGTTTCAAAGCTCGGGACTTGAGTGTGTTATAGTTCAGGTAGGCTGCTGCTCAAGGCCACGAGGAGTGAGTGCTACTTGCACTCTAACTCAAATATGGGTTCAGGCAAGCTGCTGTGTGGGGACGTTGAGGATGTAGGATAAGATTAGGGAGTGGAAGAGGAATCTGGTTTAAGTTTAGGTAGGAGAGGTTGTAATTTTAGGATTAAGGAATCAGAAGGGAGTTTTAGTTCATAGGTTCATAAGTTGGTATTAGGCTATCGGCCCTAGAGCCTATACAAGCCTAGCCAGAACAATTCCCTGGCTGTTTCTTCCCACACTATTTACTTCCCTGGACCCCTGTCTATCAGGGCGACTGACATGATCCCCGGGGTGAATTTTCTTTCTTCCATCCAATCATCAAGGTTCCTTTTGAAGAAGGCCAAAGAGGTGCTCTGCTTGACATGTATGGGCAGTCTATTCCAGAGTCTGGGGAGTCTCTGGGTTATAAGATGTGATCTGGGAATTTAGTTTTATGGAGAGGATGGGAGTTTTAGGGTAAGGGAGGAATCAGGGTATTTAGGTTCAGAGGGATTGAATTTTAAGTTTAAGCAGTAATCGGTACTTTAAGGTTGGGATGTGAAGATTTAGGTTTAGTGACTGATTTTGGCTTTTGAAGGCTGAGGGAACGGACCTACGAACATGTATATAGTATAAGTAGAAATAAATTAGAAAACGCCCTGACCAGACACATAAATGTACAAGTAGATCATAAATTTGTTTTCAGAGTCATAGATCACATCCCTCATGAATTGAGAGGAGGACCATGTACGCTGAAATTAGAAAGATTGGAATTATTGTGGCAATTAAGGTTAGACGCTGTCGCTGCCCATTTTCCAGGTATTAATGAGATATCTTCTTTGGCCTGCATTTTAAAACTCAGGAATTTAGCACGCTGATTAAAGAAAATTATCGAGTGAAATATCTGCAATTTTTAATGGAATTTTAATTTTTGTTTTAATGTTTTCTCTTCCTCCTTGGTACACGTCTTAGATATAATATATAATTTATGAGTTTATGGAACATCTCTGATTTGTATATAGGTTACAGGTAAATAATTTTAAATGAATAAATAACTAAAATATGCTTTATTAAAATTTGATAGTTGAAATAACTTTTTAAATATTTTAGTATGTGTATACCATATTTTTAGGTATTGTGTCACATTATTGCACTCCATTTGGGGACAAATACAGACATAGGGTAGTGTACAAACTTGGACAAGTTGTTGGTAATAAGACCCTTGAGGGTTAAGTGGTAAATCAATTAAAGTTTAATTCAATAATTAAGTATCCAATGGGCTTGGATTTGTAAATCACGTGTCTTTTAAAAAATGGATTTAAACTTCATTGACTGTTTCATACTTTTATCTGAAGAAGTTCTTTGTATTGTAAGGAGAACGAAAAGTGAGTGCACTGTTTTTTGCTTAATTAAACTACAACTACATCAACATCGGGTATCTTGGATTTTTATGTACTGGTCTGCCTAGAATCAGTGATTTTATTGGACTATGAATTAGATATAAAAATAGTCTAACAGTATCAGGATATCATTAATCTATGCTGGAAGGCTTTTCTACTAAAAGATTTGAATAATTTCTGTCATAAAGAATGTTTCATGTAAGTATTCATTTTTGAGGCATTTTCACAATACTTGGCAGTATCCTATATGCTTTAGAAATACTGTTTCCTAATTTTCTTTTACAAAAGATGAAGATGTTCTTACTGGAAAAAATCATTCAAAACACATCAGTTAGTCCAACAGAAAACTTTATACAAGAGACACAGGAAGACCTGCAGAATGTCATTGTTTAAAAAAGTCTCAAACAATGTTCATTTTAATAGTGAATCACAGCTGCAGAACCTCATCCCCTTAAAGTGCTTGTCTGTGTTCTCTTTTGATCACATGCAACAGCAATTATTTAACTATCCCTCTGGACAGGAACTGTCTGTGTCTGTGGGCAGGACATTTAAGGCAAATTTCCTCTTGGTATTGCCCCTGTCTTGTTCATTCCAGATGGAAATACAAAGGAAAAGCAAACTGACAGCTCCCAGACTGAGAGGAACAGTTTTTTTTTTTCAAACAATGTGTGTTTGTACAAAGGAAAATACATCCTTCATGTACTTTAATGTGCTTTCCTAAATATCTTATTGCACATATTGGAGTCAGTGTCCCAAACAGAACCATAGTCTAGGAAATTAAAAATTCTGCAGCCTTACTGGTATATTTTTAGAAAGATTATCGCACCTATATACACGAAGAAAATTAAAGGAAAGAGGTATATTAGATTCATTACTATTCAGAAAGAATTATTCTCATATCAAGCATGAAACTGAGTCTGTGGCATTTTACGACTCGGATGCTTTTTCTAGAATGCAGACTCTGAGATGAAAACCCCGAATCTTTTTGAATTACTAAGGTAGATGAATAAGACATGGCAGGCAGATGAGGTAAGCTTGTATCACTTATGAATAACATACCAAGCAGACAAGCTTGTTACAGGGAAGAGTTCTACATTAGGAAAAATAGAGAGTTTCTAGACAACTTACCTAACTTAATCTCCTAAAGAAATATTTAAGGATGGTAATTAAAGAATGGGCAGGACCAACATAACTCTATAACTAAACTCTCTTCATATGGGCTTACCGTTCTCATTTTACTGGTTTTTAGTTAACTCACTAATAGGTCCCAAGCAGTGAAATGGCAAGAAGGTTTCTCATCTTTACTTCCCAAATACATTGAATTCCTACAATGCTCCATCCTAGGGCCACTACTGTTTAACTTATTTATCAATGACCTAAACACAGTAGCCAAACAGGCCTCTATAGTATGATATGCCTATGGCTCCACTCTAATATGTGTTGGTAGGATACTACGCAAGCTCCAAACATTCACCTAGAAATCCTTCTCATCTATAAAAGCTTTGCTCGACAACTCACAACTCCTTCTGAATTAATAATAAAAAATACTACTTTCCACCTCCAGCTCTCTCTCTACTTTTAATATACTGCCTTCCATTAACACCAGTATAGAACCTTGTGTCCCACAGCAAACTACTAGGTGTGATTGTGATTATAGATGACTACCTGAAATTTGATCCACCTTCAGCATGCCATAAAGAAAACACCAAAAGATAAGTTGTGTCTATCTTACTGACTCTGCTAGACAAAACACATCCATGTTTTTTTTTTCTGCTCCCCACCTTATTATAGTCCTATCTTATCCAAATCAATCTCAACTCTTCTCTATCAGTCAGTTTAGAACAGTGCTACAATAAAGTATCTAAATTAACAACAAACAAACAATATACATCACATCATTGTCTCTCTTTAGAACAACTAAACTGGCTCAAACTAAATAATGCTCTGTTGTTTTCACAGTTAATTACAACCTTCAAACTTCTGTACAGCCCTGAAAAATTCTTATCTCTTTACTCCATCATTCCACCTTACACTACTAACAGACATCTTTGCCCCACTGACAAATCAATACTGTCCATAACAAAACCTAACAACAATGCTGGATACTTCCAGTGTTCACACTTCATTGGTTTTAGCTAAAATACCATCCCACTCCACTTAAGAACAGTTTCCAACCTGAAAAACTTTAAATGCCAACTGAACCAACACCTAATAAATGTATGACTCTGCACCTGCACCACACCTACGTAAACTGGAACTAATATAGCTATATGAATTTGTGCCATAACTCTCTCTCCTGCATAAAACTTAATGTACTATTATCACAAGTAATGCTTCTCTATCATCTCATCCTGTGTATCTTTCCTGGGTCTCCTCCCACCTCCTTCCTTTCTTTGGGTTGCTCTAACTCTTTATCTCATCTTTCTATATTCTAGATTTTGAGTAAGTCTTTATAGTAACAAATATTCTTATGTTAAACCTGACAATCTACGCATACTGAGTGTATACCTGAGGGTCTGTGTATCAGTTTTTGTCTATGTGTGTGTTATAGCATGTGCTTGTGTCTATTAGCAACTGTATCAAGGAATTAGTATTGCTACAGTCTGCACTCTTACACTAAAGGAAAGAGTTACTATGTACAAACATAGTAAGCCTTCCGAGTGGCTCTGCTCATCATGGGTAACATAGTTACCATTTATTGTACATAATTATATAGATTGTCTAATGGAGCATTTTATACCCATATAGATTCACACATTCACAATTATAGATGATAACTGCTGGAAATCTGAGGATGAAATAGTCAGTAAGTTGGAAAATATATTTAATATGTGTTCCAAATTAGCTCTGCTTTCATTAGAAATTAAGAATTTATACTGTTCGTTTGGCATGATCCTTTATGCTTAAGTGCTTACTTTTATACTGTGGTATATTTTTATACTCCATTGGTGATAAGGCTGATAAATTATAAATGTTTTGCAAGTATTATTACTAAGCAAAACATGATATAACTCTGAAAAAAAGTCATGCTTCATTGTTCTAGTTTTTTTAAAGTGATAGGTGATATTATTCCGATGGAGATAGCTATGGCAGAGGTAGCAAGCTCTATAAAATAAAATATTTCATTTGGGATGTTGTCTGGTTGAAGTTTAAAGTGGCACAATTGATAGTTTTGCTTAGTTATAAAGTAAAGAGAATAACCATTGTACTTTAATTTGGTAGGAGATATTTAGTCCCCTGTTCTTTGTAATTCTAAATATTTAATCAGTTGTTTATTCTGTATCTTTATCCAAGTTCTTTTCCAATTATTTTTTTAATAGTTTTGGAAGTTTTAATTGCTTTGTGTTAGTTGTACATACACATGGTGTTTAATATATTTAAATTGTACTTGAAGCTTTAAAGAAAAAATTGATGTTCATGTTCACAGTATTGTAGTATGAATAAAAACGTATGCTGTTACCTTCCTTTGGGGACTTGTGATAAAATTTAATTATATGTGGATTGTGCATTTGTATAAGAGATGTACTTATGAATTTCCCACATTCTAAAGACATGCTTCTGGAGCATTTCTCCCCAGGCCTCCGCTGAAAACAGGATCTGTGGAACCTAGTCGGACTTTCCCGGTCAACAAATGTTAAATAAATAAATAAATAATAATTGAGCTAATAAACTTTTAATAACATTGTATGGAATCCTGGCTTTCCATCATTGTATGTTAAGTCTGTTGTTTTTTCTTTGAAAAATAAATGTTCAATGCTTGGTGAACAGGTTCATTAGCAAATATAAGGAATTTTGTGAGGAGAATCATTTCCACATCACATGTAAAACTATTGATAAGGATGTTGCAGTAAGTAATATGAATGATTTGTACTGTATTTTTAAAATATGCCTGTTGTATATATGATTTATTTTTGCAATGGCAGGTTGGTTGTCTCAATCTTTTTACTTTTTTGAATGATTTAAATACTTAAGTGTGATGTGTGACAAATTCTTTATATCATTATTTCTTTGGGGGAGGGGGATTAAGAATGTTCTTATTTAGCAAAAATATTACACAATACAAAATTGCATATTAAAGCAGTTGTAGCAAGCCTTGAAATAAATGTCAGTAACTCATGTTTCCTGAGGTTAATCAGTTGGATTCCATAGTACTGAGTGCTAAACAAAATTTTTCCAAGAAGGATTATATTAATTAGAAGTATGCTTGTAAATAGTTTCTCCTCATACAAGACTTTCTTTCACCATAAAATTGACATAAAAGCAAACATATTTACATATTATTATGATAATGCAATGAAAAAGATCTGTCAGAGAGTAAGACTGAACACTCTAACAGCACAGCTTATAAAGCCATCTTGAGCCTTCTAGTTTTTGCTTAGACTTTATTGAAAACTTCACATTTAATCCATAAAGGCTAAAAGTATCTAATAAATGATCCTACTTTGATTCAATTAATAAGAAATCATTGTTCTACTCATCACCTTTTTAATTTCTGTGGACCATATCAATATTAAAGAAATGGAACAAATGTTGGCAAACTCTATTTTCAATGTGCACTGTTTCATTCCAGAGCTAAGGCCCTTTTGGTTTTCCCTGTTGCTATTAAAAAACTACCTTCCAGGATTCCTTACAGAAAACATTTTATTCATTTAAATTGATGAACATTTGCATATTTAAGCAGTAATTAGACAAATCAGCAAAGGCAGTTTTGAATGTTTCAGTTGTTCCATGCATATGATTATACAAGAAGTGACCAATTATTTATTAATGGCATGCTCTTCCATTTACAGTTATTGTCTACTCTGCAGTATTAACTTTGATGTTTATTGTTGCTCATAATCACATGGTTTGGCATACTTACAGCGATATATTAAGCCATTAAAATGAACTAGAAAGAAAGTATAAGGGAACACGTAAAATCCATTTCAAATAAAGTTAAAATTAATTCAGTTGTGTTAAGGACCATGTAAGAGCTCTTCTGGTTAAAAGTAAAAAGAATATAAGAATGATATATTTTAGTGTTTGGCTCTGCTCTAACATGCTTCATTTCCCCTTCTAGGTACCATGATGACCTTCCATGAATAAGATGGTGTGATCTTCACTCTCAGCTGATGAAACCAGAAAGTGTAATGACATTAGAACAACATAGTTGGTATTATGCAGTTTCAATAAAGAAACCAAATGTTATTTAAATGTCTAATCTGCAAAACTATTTTGTGTCACACAGGTTTATTCCATGACACTATATGGGATGAGTTGTTTAATACAGTAAGACCCACAGGTGAGTTAATGCAGCACCCAGCAATCCTTTACTTTATTGGTTAATTAAAGAATGAACTATGAAGTAAAAATCTTCCTCTAATTTAAAATGGACAAAAATAGAAAAGGAAGCAGAAATGTACTGTAACCACTCAAAAATGCCTTGCTTCTGGGTCTGACACATAATATCATATTGTGTACTTTGGAACCCAACTTATCACTTGGATCTGCATACTTTACCACTGGTAACTGAGGAGTTGTGAATGAGGGCATCTCCACAGTCCAAGTATTTCAAAATCATCTCAAATGACACAAGCTTTTCTGAAAGTATTTGTTTTTCTTTATCTTTTGATTTGGAATAGGAGACCTTGTATAAACCTTAGCATATTAGTGGACTTGTGTTTGTAACATGCCCAACAACTCATGAAATTCTGATTACAGTTAACTGACAGGAGCATTACATGCATGCACACTTGAGTGTGTGTATGTTTGTGTGTGTTGTGCATACTGATACATGACTTTAGCTATATTATTTTTACATTGATCACAGTCAAACAGATGTGGTGTACCAAGGCAAAACATGGTCATTCAAGAAGGGAGATCAGATTGTGCATGAAAGTAAATAACCTACTATCTCAAAGTCAAAGTCAGAGTGGACTTTATCGTCATTCAGGCTGCACAATAGTGCAACTGAATGAAATCGCATTACTTCAGACTCAATGTGCATACAACACATACTGATATTAATACAACAATAGCATATATACTAATGCTAATCCAACAATAACAACAGTAAGATACTTATGCAGTGCAGTAACAAGTACAATGACATGCACCGAGACTATTCCATTTGCATGCCTTCATCAGTACCCAAAATATTGCACAGATAATATATTGCACAGATCAGAATCAGACAGATTTCAAATTGCACAGAAAGTTAACTTGGCATCATTAATATTGCACATAAGGTACAAAATTGCACTTTTATTGAGTTATTGCATATGTTTGTGAATTAGTTCAGCATTATAACTCCAGACCTCCATGACTAGCATGGTGTATGTTATTACTGGAGTTCAAAAGTTTGATGGCTTGTGGAAAAAAAAGCTTCTGTTAAATCTGGTGGATTTGCAACGTAAGCTACAGTATCTCCTGCCTGAAGACAGACACGAGAACAGACAATGGGCAGAGTGAGTGCAGTCTTTGACTATCTTCATAGGTTCATAGGTTAGTACTAAGCTAACTGCTCTTGTGGGTCACTTTAAGCCTAGCCAAATATCCCTTGTGAGACTCAAACCCTGCACCTTGTATTTGTAAGGCAAACACCTTAACCATTAGGCCACCCCCCAACCCTAAAAGGAGACACACCCAATGTGGGGCTCAAACCCACGACCCTGAAATTAAGAGTCTCATGCTCTACTAATTGAGATAGCCAGGCTCTGCTGAGACACTGAGCAGAGTGCAAGTCCTGGATAGATGTCAGCGTAGACCTGTTAATTCTCTCTGTCACTTTCACAACCTTCTGGAGAGATTTGCAATCTGAAACCATGCAGTTTCCATACCACACCAAGAGATTACTAGTCAGGGTGCTTATGATGGTACCCCTGTAGAAGGTTCTGAGAACTGAAGGTGGTAGTTTACCTCTCCTCGACCTTCTTAGAAAGTGTAGACTGGTTGTGAGCAGAAGTGGGTCTAGGGGCCGTTCACAGCAAAGACAGACCCCAAACGGCATGAATAGAAAAAATGACAGCCCGGCACAGCAAAAGACGACTGTGCGGTGTCAGTAGAATTGAATAAAGGTATTTTAAACATTTTGAATTATGTACTGACTGAATCACATATGTCCCTATTGAGAAAAGGGCTGAAATTTATTCCCAGTGCCTGTGAAGACCTAGTAAGTGCTTTAACTGATTTAAAGTTGTTCATGAGGACTTTAAACCTAAAGTTATTGTTTAAGAATGCTTCTCAAGTAAAGTATTTGAGTTGTAAGAAACGTAGTACTTTTGTACCTATTAGTAATTCTGTAATTGCTACTTTTCATAATATGTGTGAATGTGAAATTAGGCAAATGTATGATTTTAACTTGAAAAGAAAGCACTATAATTTAGTGTATAATTAATATAAAGCCCTGAAGGACTTGGAAAGTAATAATGACATAATTCTAAAACAGTCAGACAAAGGGGGTGCCATAGTTATTATGAATCATGCTCACTATTTAAATTCTTTGAAATCACTATTGGAAGACATAAACACTTTTAAGAAGATAACCTTTACTGATGTTAAAAATTGTTGCAGATGTTAATATGGTTAATATATGACATGCAATTTAATGGTGATATTCACTTGATATATTTAGTTTTTTGACTGTCCCTTGTCCAAGGACACCACAGATATATGGGATACCAAAGATCCATAAATCACTGGTAGAGCCCCCACTGAGACCAATAGTCTCTGGTGGGGGTTAGATCACAGAACCAGCATCAGTTTATCTGCAGAGAAATTTAAGTCGATATCTGTGCTTATGTCCTAGTGTAATTAAGGACACTAATGATTGTTTAAATAAGTTGAGATGTTGGTTTACTGGGAGAACTGATAAAAAATTAAACTCTGTTTATATGTTTGTGACGTTGGACATAACATCATTATTTACAGTAATACCAAATTAATTTGGGGTTGAGGCTGTATGTGAGTTTCTCACTAGTGAGGTTAAAATGGCCACAGCAAGAGTGCAAAATATGTGTGCTTTATTACAAATTGTTTTAACTAAAAATGCTTTTTATACTTGATAATGAGCCATTTCTACAGTTGTCTGGTGTGGCCATGGGGACACCTACGCAAATATAGTTCTTCATCAATGGGAGAAAAAGTATGTTTTCAATAATGTATTATGTCAGAAAGTAGAACTGTATTTAAGATTTGTAGATGCTTGTTTTTTTGTGTGGAATGGCACAGTAGAAGAGTTACTGGACTACATTGCTTATTTAAATAAGATTGATAAACATCAACGTCCCACTCGAGAAAGCGTTCCTGCTAGCAAATAACGATAAATTCAGCAATCCAACCTCGGTGCAGGAACGCTGCAGCTTGTAAATGACACAACCACAGTTCAACGAAATCAAGTGATGAAATAAAAACAATAGCTCCAACTCAGGATAAACTGTACAGTCTGAGGAAGCCCTTTTCAGGGAGAAAGCGCTAACTGATGTGAATAAAGAACGTTCCTGGGTTTATCCTATGAGTTGGAGCTATTGTTTTTATTTCATCACTTGATTTCGTTAAACTGTGGTTGTGTCATTTACAAGCTGCAGTGTTCCTGCACCGAGGTTGGAATTGATGAGCTTATTTAAATAACACCACCAAATTCCTTGAATTTAAAATGAACCACTCTTATAGTGAAATAGTTTTTCTAGATGTGCATTTAGAAAAGAAAATGGATAAAATAGAGACAAGTATACATAAGAAAAATGTACACGTGAATAGATAGGTACATAGGCAGTGTTTACTTGCCCCCCATATTTTCCAAGGAATAGTTAAAGCTCAAATGTGCAGAGTTAGTAGGTTGAATACAGATGACAGATGGTTTAGTGAGCAAATGGATGAGATGGTAGTTGAGTTTGTGCATAGTGGCTATAACCGTATAGAGGTACTAAAGATAGCAAATGATGAATGATGTGAAACAAAGTAGAAGCAATGCTATGAAACCAATTTTTAAAGAAGGAGAAGTAGCCACAGCTCTTGCAAATTAAAAGAATGATACAATTAGATATGTAACTACCTATAGCTTAAAAAAAGGGCAAATAAAGAGAATTGTACATAAGAATTGGCCTATACTCATGGCAGCACCTGAATTACATACTATACTAGAGGCTAGACCCTTTTTTCATACAGAAATCATAAGAGTTTAAAGAGCAGGTTATGCTATAAAGACTTTAAACATATAACAAAAGTAAGGCTGGGCAATAAACCTGGTACATATGGGTGTATGTGCTGTAGCTGCTGTGAAGATATTATTAAGCACAACAGTGACAAATTTGTCCACCCAGTGTCCAATAACCAGTTTAAATCTAACTGTGTTACTACCTGTAATAGAGTTAATATGGTCTATCTTGCTACCTGTGAAAAATGTGATTCATTTTACATAAGAAAGACCACAAGGAAATTAAAAGACTGTAAAACAGAGTATAAGTCAGAAATAAGAAGAAATAATGAGAATAATGCACTGTTTAAGCACATCATGCATAATGGTGTGGGTCATATCTTTAAATTCAGAGTGAGAGATAGTGTACAAAAGGGACCTAGAGGTGGTGACTTTAATAATATTTTAGAGAATAAATAATATGAGTGGATTGTCAGGTTCCATGCAGATTTAGAACCTGGTTTAAACAACATAGTCAGTATTAAATCTGTGCTTGTTAAAATACAACAGTAACATTTGTAATGTATACCTTTAAAGATGTTTTAGAAAAAGTTTTAATTGATGGTATAGTGTGATTTGTTGGCTGTGGTCATGTTACCTTTTGGCTTCTATTTAAATGTATTGTAATGTGATATGTATTGTTTTAGCATTGAGGAAAGTTGTTTAACTGAAAGCTTTGCTGCATTAAAGTCTGTTTTTCTTGACAGTGGATTTGTGTCTTCATATAGTGACTTTTTGTTCCAGTCTTCAGTGTACCAGCTAGTTGGCTTCACTTTATAAAACATAGCTACACCACCTCAAAGCGCTTCATTACAGTGGAGGTGACAGCAACTGGGAGGAAGTCATTCATGCTTGAGGGTTGAGACTTCCTGGGCAGTGGTATAATGGTTGTGAACTTGAAGCACTTGGGTACTGTGGCTTGATGTAGAGAGATATTGAATATGTCTTTGAGAACAGTAGTTAATTGGTCAACACAGTCCCTGAGCACTGACCCCAGAATATTATCAGAACCAGCTCCCTTTCTTGGGTTTTCTCATCATAACACCCTTTCAACATCAACCGGGTGAAGAAGGAGCACTTCATCTTCTTGGTTGGTGGGCATTTTTGTTGCCATTGTATTGTTTTCCTTCTCAAACATGCTGAAGTAGTTTTTGAGCTCATTGAGAAACTCCATGTTATCATCACATTGAGAAGGTAGGGGCCTGTAGTCTGATATAGATTCCATACCTTGCCAAAGATGCCTGGAGTCTTTCAGGTGTGAGAAGTGACCCTGAATTTTCTGTCCATATGTCCACTTAGCCTCTCTTATTTCACTACTTAGTTTCACTCTGACTTCACTAAGGGCATCTTTGTCTTCAGACTTCAAGGCAGCATTGCATGCCTTCAAGAGCTCTTACACTCCACATGTGAACCAGGGTTTCTGATTCACTCGTTTGATGATGCTCTTGTTGACTGTCACATCATCCACACACTTTGATATATAGGACATCATGGACTTTGTGTACTCATCCAGGTTAATTTTCTGGTCCATGGTAGCCTCCTCCTTGAGTATATTCCAGTCCCTGCTTTTGAAGCAGTCCTCGAGTGCTGAGACTTCTCCCTTTGGCCATACTCTTATTTGTTTCCTGGATGATTTTCCTCTGATTAACAATGGCCTATATGCTGGTAGTAGCATAAGGGAGAGATGCTCCGAGTTACCCAGATGTGGATGAGGTGCTGCCTTATATGCTAGCTTGACATTGGTGTAGACCTTATCCAGAATTTGTTTTTCCCTTCATTGCAAAGACCACATGTTGGAATTAATGAGGTAAAACTGTTTTCAGATTTACTTGATTAAAATCAGCTCCTGTTATGTGAATAAATTCTGGATTCTGGTTTTGTAGCTCACTGATTGACTGGTAAAATGCATTCAGTGCCTCATTGGTATTGGCATTGGGGGGATATACACCACTGTGATGCTCACACCATTGAACTCCTTTGGCAGATAGAAAGGTCTGCATTTCGATGATTTAAACTCTCTATTTTCAGAACAGTGTTTAGTAATCAACTCACAGTTGGTGCACCAGTTATTGTTGACATAGATACAGACACCCTCTCCCCTTAATTTTCTGCAGAATGCCTTGTTTCTGCCTGCTCTAAATAATGTAAGCCCTTCTATGTAGACTGCACTATAATTGTTTAACCATGTCTCAGTAAACATAAGTACAAAGCTGTTTCTCAACTTGCCATGCGTGGTTAACTCCAGTGTTATGTAGTCCATTTTGCTATTGAAGGAGTGAACATTGGCCAGTAGCAAGGATGGGAATACAGGCCTGTATGGTTTAGCTTTTAACCTAGCAGAAAGTCCAGCACAAGATCCATGCTCCCTTGTTCTTTCACATCTTTTCCACTTCATGTATGTGATAGCAGACAGCTTTGCTTGAACAAGACAATTTGGACCATGTTTGAGTATAATTCCTAGTTCCTGTAGTTCGTGGAGTGATGTAGGCCTCACAGGCCCTGCAGACAGCAGCTCATCAATCCTTCTGCACTGTGAGCTTAGGTGTCGAATTTCCAGTAAGCTGTTTCTTTCATAACTTCGTTTTCCTTCTGTATTCTGCAGTGTTGTAGGCCTCATAGATCCTGCAGACAGCAGCCCATGAATTCTTCTCTGCTCTGAGCTTAGGTGTCAAATTTCCTGTAAGCTATCTGTGTCATGTTTTCCTTTTGTATTTACCCCAGAATCTGTTCTTTTCAATGATTTTGAGATAAAACAAGACAAATAATGCACATTATCCTGTTGTGCTGAAGCAGCCGCTGCCACACAGGGTGCCACTAATATTATTTTTTTTTTAATCTGTTGACTGTCATTGAAAAAGTATGTGAAGGCTAGGCATATGTATGGAAAAGTTGTATACATTGCTGTAGGTAATACTATATAATAGGGCTAAGGATTTATTTCTTACTGGTGGAGGCAATAAACTTGATGTTACCCAGTTTATTTCTTTAATGGGTAGTTTAATGCATTTGTTGAAACAGATGACTCAAGTAATGTGAGACAGAGTAGCAACTTCACAAGAAGGAAGAACCACTAAGTAGTCTGATCCACTGGAATTGATGCGAGATGACAGAGGCAGTCCAGATCAACAGATACAATAAGTTGATGGAGTGCCTGTTTATAAAATTGGTTGGCAAAAGTGGCTTGAGCAGCCCGTAAAAATTAAAATGCCTGATAGTGTGGATAATTTGCAATTGTTAACCAAGATAATGGATAGTTAGAAGAAGAAACTTCCGAAATATAAAATGTTACATCTGGACAATTATTTTTTTTAGGGAAAGTATTACAAGAAAACATGTCCCTAAAGGTCTTTGACTCTGGTGGTTTCCCAGCGCTATGGCCAAAGACTACAGCAGGAGATGACATCATTCTTTGATATGCAGAGCTATGCCTTTATAAAAATGTTTGGTCAAAGATAATGAATGGTGATTTAATTAAAAGTGAAATTAAGCAACAGATTATAGTTATTACTTATTTGAAGATCACAAAGTTGCCTATACCAAGATTTTTCTAAAATCGATCATAAGTGTAACAATTATCAATGTAAGGAAGAGTAAAAAAGAAACTTGTTAGGCATTATTTTGACTATGACAACATTATCTCGGCAATTGTTTGTTTAATGGGGAGAAGGCTAATGATAATATTTCTTCCATTTCTGTCTGGAACAATGTAGAAGGAGACAATCAATGGTTTGAAACGCGAAGCAGTTGGCACAATGCAATGTGGACAGCAACACACAATGGCAATAGCAGCAACCAGGATCCAAATGGGTCCCTTATGGATGAGCAGAGAGAAACAGAGGCAGAGAACAATAACAAGGCTGGTGCCACAGATAAATAAGCAAGGTAATGTTATGATTTTGGAAACTAATAATTTTAAGGAGTATAATTTCAGTGACTATTCATGCGCCAGCAGAGCATTTTGTGCTGTCTGAAAAAAGTTTAATGCATATAACTTCAAAACCTATAATGGCCATTTTCTTTTGCTGTTGGGACAGTGATTTATATATAATTTATTTATTTTATTGGTTCTTAGTTTTATATATGTTTTTGATTGTATTTTCGGTACTTTGATGTAACTAGAATTTCATGTACTAGCGCATAAAGAAGTGCACAGTTAAATGATATTAACTGGCATGTGTGTATGTGTGTGTTGTAGGCATAATATTTCTATGAAAGCAATCTGACTAATTTAACTGGATCATAAGGGGTTATGCTTGAGTCAGTAACATGGTGAATGCAAGCTTTGAACAGAATGAAGTGTGCCTGATTAAATATTAATTTACAAATGTCTTTGTGGGGATTAATATTTCTGTGAAATCAGTTATGGTAATTTCCCATGATCATAAAGGATAATATTTCTGTCTGGAACAATATAAATGCAATATTATGGACAGAATTTCATTCACTTGATAAAATTGAAGTATTGCCACTGAAAGACAGCAAAGCAGAACAGACTAACGTGATCACAAATAAATGATTTTATATGTATTTGAGTGTATGTATATTTTTGTCTGTGTGTGTATGTGTGCGCTTGCTTGCATGTGTGTGTCTCTTGGTGTGTGTGTGTGTGTGTGTGTGTGTGTGTGTGTGTGTGTGTGTGTGTGTGTGTGTGTGTGCGCGTGTGTGTGCGTGTGTGTGTGCGTTTGTCTTTGTGTGCTTGTGTGTATGCATGCATATGTGTCTGTGTGTGTCTATATGTCTGTCTGTCTGTATCAATATTTTCAAATAGTCAAAATTTCACTTGATGAAACTCAAACATCACAGTGAACATGGCATGAAAGTGTGTATTCCCTGAGAAAGCAGTCCGTGTATGAAAGCAGCTGATCACTATTGTCACTTTATCACAACTAAATGACCATAAGTCTGAATTGTAAAGGAAGGTGTCTGCATGTGTGTGTGTGCTTGTTTGTTTTGTGTCTCTCTGTGTTTCTGTATGTGCGTGTGTTTTACTCTCTGTGTGTGTCTGTATGTGCATGCGTGTATGTGTCTGTGTGTGTCTATACTTTCTGTCTATTTATTTAACAATATGAAATACATTATTACTTGTAGGATCTTTCACTTGATTACCATTTAGCATCGGAGGTGTACCAAAACAGAAGGTAGTTATTGTGTGTGTGTGTGTGTGTGTGTGTGTGTGTGTGTGTGTGTGTGTGTGTGTGTGTGTGTGTGTGTGTGAATATTAAATACATTGTTGCAGGTATTAATTCAGTTTATCATACTCACACAAAAGAGGTGCACTAGGTCATAATATCACTATTTTGAGCATAGGCAATTAATTTGTGTAACCAAAAGATTTTTTTTCCATCACTATATCACTGTTAAGCAATCTATTATCTAGATTGTTATGGCATTAAATGTTTCGGTGTTTCAATATTTTATTATATCAAGCTCATTAGCCTATAGATTGCCTTCCAAGAGCTTGCCACCTATGTGTATCAAGTCAAACGCACTCTCACTCACCAAATCATCTAATAATTTCTTGAATCATTTCCTATCTTTAACTGAACACACAGGTGGTTGAATCTACCAGTGCCTGAAACCATTCAGGATACTGAATATCGGCATACCAAAACAAACACTCTGGACTCAAGAACAAGTGCTGCTGTGGGTCCAGAAGGGGGTTAGTTTGGACAGCTGGTAATGTCGATTTTTGACATTCTGATGTTCTGGATGTAGGAATTATGTAGGTGGACTCAAACACCTCTGTGTCAAGTTATTGATAGGAATCCTAATTGAATACCAGTATACAACCTGCTTTCCTAATTCTTACAGGAGCAGCATTCCATAGAAACCTAAAACAGCAATGAAAAGACCCTGTACTTATTTTATTCTTATAGCATGGGACTATCACAAGTCCATTATTATGCCTGTTATGTACTTCATGGAATCTGATTACATTACTGATTACATTACCTGTTTTCACTTCCATTCCTTCATTGTGGACTGCTTTATACTTGGAATCAGTTCACATCTTAGTAATCTATAATTGTAAATAAAGGCAATGTGACTGATCTGTTCTTATAACCCAGTCTCTAAATGTGTGTGATTTGTCATGTATAAAACCTTGGTATCCTTTCAACCTCTCTGATGTGCACAGTGTTATGAGAGCAGAATGCTGTACAATATTTTATAAGGGGTTTAATCACTATTAAATATAGGGGAAGAAGTATGGAAGCAGCCCTGCTGGCAAGTAAGCATAACATATCCTTTATCACTTTATAGCAATTTCTAATGATGAAATTGAGGTCGTTTTCAAACACAAGTCCTTTGTCAGCCATTACTCCTGGATTTCTAACTGCAGTTACACTATTCAGAATTGTGCTGCTTTATGCATAAGGGTAAGCAATGTTATAGGGGCCAACAATGTGCTCCCTTTTTGTTAAAATTGAAATCGATTGTTTTAATTGTGACCATCTTTGAAGGACAACCATATAAATCTGCATTATGCCATGGTCTTCTAATGAGGTTACAGTAGTACCCACTTTGGTATCATTGGCAAATCTGCTAACCTATATCTTGTATGCATGAGTGTGCATGTGTGTGTGTGTGTGTGTGTGTGTGTGTGTGTGTGTGTGTGTGTGTGTGTGTGTGTGTGTGTGTGTGTGTGTATGTGTGTGTGTGCGCATGTCTGTATGCACATAAAACATATATACAGCCTACAGTATTCAATACTGTAGGCTGTATTTATTTATTTATTTCATTTGACCACAGTCAAACACGAAAGATGTACATCATAAGAAAATGTTTATTATGTGTCAGGTATGAGGTTTCTGTATATAATGCTAGAATTCTCCTGTGTTTGTGGGGGGCATTACAGCTTTTTTTCTCTAGGTAAAAGTACAGCAATGAGAAGTGGCCATATGTATAATATGTAATACAGAGTATAGAAAGTAGAAATGGGGAATGTAATGTGTCAGCTGAATAATCTGAGATCAGGAATACAGGATGTGACAAGTAGGAATGTAAATATGGAATTCTCACCATAGAGTGAGTAACACAATATGCAAATAGTAGAATGTGAAAGAAGGGATGCAAAAATGATGGCATAAATCTTGTTAAAGTAAACTCACTCAGCCTTTAGAATAACATTTTTATAAAAGAAATGCATTTTATAAACACCTGAAAATATAGTAAAGTGCACTGAAAAAACTTGTATATTTATTTTATTTAACAATTGTTAAATATTTAACGTTTAAAATTAAACTGAAAACAAGGTGGAGCTAAAATGGTCAATAATTGCATTGTTACAGGGTGATAAAATCATATAGTCACAAATAATCATTATGCTTTTGTTCAAATAAATAGTATCTGTCCAGGAAATTAATTCTTCCAAAACAGTATTTGGCTACCAAATACATATGCAGTGCTTCATTAGATTCACAGTATAATGTATTTGCATTTGTACAGTTTTGTAATTCCTCAAATGTCTTTGGGATTGACAAACATTTCCTTTGCCCCCTCATGATTGCCTGCCATTTTGAACACACCCGTATACATATAAACTAGGCTAATTTTCATAATGAATGAAGAAGAAAAAGGTTTTGCTGCAGCAGTCATGATTGTTTATAAACATCAAATAGTATGAATGTAATTCAGAACACCCACAAATTTATTACGGAGACAGTTTGAAAATTGCATGAAAGCAGCATCATATGATAGAAAAAGATAAATAAATACACAGATAAATAACAATTTAAATAAATAAGGAAATAAATGCCATAATAAGTCTGAGGCTGAATGACGGATGTGGAAAACTGTTATGGCAATAACTTGTCTATAATGCAAACAGCTTCTTTAGTATCTGTTGAGTGTAAAGTCAATTATATCACAAATAGTTGAGTGCAACTCCCTGAGATGAACTCCTCACTCATTGTTTTTCATAGGAATTCACTGCTGGTGTGGTACCTATGTGTGCACCTGCAGTGATTTCATTGTTTGAATGGGTTTCTCTTTCTCCATGGCTGCAAAGAAATGGCGGTAGCATTGATGTATATGCTGCATTTTACTTTAGAACATCGAAGTGCCACAATCTCAAAATTCAAAATATCAAGATGAAAATAATGAAGCAGCAATACACAGAAATCTGAAAACATCAATACCCATAACATCGAAACAAACACACCAAACCTACATGTCCCATACTTCACCACAAAAACATACAAAAACAAATATAAAACAAACTACTTTGAACTTCTCCAAGTATAAGAGGGAGGCAAGCCTCCCTGTACCCTGCTACTTAAATATATCAACTGTGAGATCGCACTACACATAACAAAATGGTATACATACCATTCCATACTACACGGCTGCCTGTTTAAATTGCAACAAACTCTTCTCAACCTTCTCTAAGAACCATTACTCCACTGCTGACAATATTCACATTACTATAAACACTTCAACACTTACCAGAGCTTCACAGGTAACCCCAACCATGTTCCCTGCTTATTTACTATACTGACAAATAACATATCTTAAAGTCATATCATCCAATTTACACATCATAACAGTGTTTCCACAGCCGATTCAACATTCTAACTAACATTCAACATTCTGACATTTCACCAAACTGCACTTTCGTTATTTTTGTCTCAATATTTTGAATTTCAAGATTGTGGCACTTCGATGTCACAAAGTAAAACCATATATTGATATACAATGGAACAAAAGAAAAAAGGTAGGACCACCAAAGCTATAAAATCCAGTTTATTCCAAGAATAAAACCAAAAGGATAAGCGCTTTCACGTGGAGTAACCAAGCTTCATCAGATCTCAAAATACAAAGTCAAGCACTCAGTTTAAATAACAAAGCTAAATGCTAATTAAAATCAATTAACATCAAATTAGTATTAAAAGCATGAGCACATCAATTAAATGGTTACAAAACCACTACAAGAACTCATTTAAAGGGCCGTGCCTCTAACTATAGTAGCAACTTTGTATATCTTGCCAATTGTAATTGTAAATGTTTCTATGTGGGCAAAACATCCAGAAGGTTGAAAGACAGGATTTATAACCATCTGTATGATATTAAGAATTTTAATATACATTACGCTTTGGCCAAGCACATTGCTGAATTTAGCACACATAGTTTTAGTTTTAAGGTGCTGCAACTGGTATTTAATAATCCAAGAGGGGGTAATGTTAATAATTATCTTGAATCTGTTGAATTAAAGTGGATTTTTAGGTTACGTGTGCATATTTATCCAGGTCTGAATAGATATGTAAGTATTAAGCCTGCCTTAGAGGCACTGAGCTTTAAGTGAGTTCTTGTAGTGGTTTTGTAACCACTTAATTGATGTGCTCATGCTTTTTATCCTAATTTGATGTTAATTGATTTTAATTAGCATTTAGCTTTGTTATTTAAACTGAATGCTTGACTTTGTATTTTGAGATCTGATGAAGAAGTGATTACTCCACGTGAAAGCGCTTATCCTTTTGGTTTTATTCTTGGAATAAACTGGATTTTATAGCTTTGGTGGTCCTACCTTGTTTCTTTTGTTCCATTGTTTATCGCTTTCTGGGATCAGACCTTTGGGCAGCAGTATATACCTTTGTTTTCATATATTGATATAGTAAAGGCACACGAGGGGAAGGAAATGCCCATGCATACTAAGCACAGGGGGCTTACTCTCCAGAAAAATGCATCATTGCAATGAAGGCTTGAACTATTGTTTTCATCTGGCTGTACCTTCATGGATTCAATATTCAAAGCAAAATAGAAATGCAAATATTCTATTATATTTTAAAAGTAGATATTTTGCTGAAAAACTGCTATGACTGGCTTCATACTAAAGGTGCAACACATTTATTTCTAAGTGAATGTTAAGCCTCGATGAAATGTCTCAAAAGTGTTTTTTTTAAAGTGGCTTTGTTCTCTGTACTTACTCTCTCCTCCACCACTTAAATATACTGATACTTCAATTGCTGTGCCTTGGAGGAAGTAGAACATATATTTCCCACATTCTACAAACTTGTTTTGTAATTCTGAGTTATGGTCCTTGGAATTTCAATAGAAATCCACAATGGCTTAAGGGCTTATAGGTTCATAGGTTCATAGGTTCATACTAGGCTATCTGCCCGAGGGCATTTATAAGCCTAGCCATAGTTTTGTGGCTTACGCCACCCCTTAGTTTGGAGAAACTATGCCCATTATTTAGCTGTGCCTCTGTCGAGCAGTGACACTGAGGTAACCCCTGGGGTGTATCTGCGATCTCCCATCCATTGGTCAAGATTCCTCTTGAACAAGGCCAGCGAGGTGCTCTGCCTCACATAAACTGGGATTTTGTTCCACAGCATAGGGAGTCTTTGGGTGATGAATCTATCCCTCCAGCACGTCCTATTAATAACCGTGTCGAGGTTTAAGTCACCCGCCCTTGTGGCTCTGAGGGATTTAGATTTTTTGAGATGAAGCATATTCATCAAATCTGGGTTTGACATGGCCTTGTATGTCAGGCATAGGTCACCTCTGAGTAAGCGGTATGCAACTGAATATAACTGGAGTTCTTTCAGTCGTGCAGCATAAGACAGATTTTTGAGACCCTTTATCCTTTTGGTGAGGAACTTCTGTGGCCTCTCCAGCTGCTGCAAGTGTCGGGTCAGATACATTCCGAATGGGGCATTGTACTCGATCATTGGTCTGATGAGTGATGAGTATAGGGAGACTATGACTTCCCTTGATCTAGATGTGAATCCCTTCATGATAAGGTGGGCAATGTAGAAAGTCTTCCTAACTACTTTAGCAATATGAGTGTTGAATGAAAGGCTACTGTCAACCTGGGTTCCCAGGTCCCTAATAACTTCTTCTGTGTTCAGGGGATTGCCACCTATATGGTAGCTAGGGGTAACCTTATTTTTCCTGAATGGTATGACTATGCATTTCTTGGCATTTAACTTGAGGCCATGGCTCTGGCACCAGTTATCCATTTCTGTGAGACCCTTCTGAAGGATATCTGTGTCGGATGTGTTCTCAACCACGGCCCAGTTTGCAGTCATCTGCGAACTTTGTCAGCCATAACCCTCCTGTGTTTGCTTGTACTTCAGAAAAGTAGATGCCAAACAAGAGTGGGCCCAGGACTGAGCCCTGTGGGACACCACTTGTGACAGGCTTAGAGTCTGACATGGCGCCAGCAACTCTGACCCTGTGGGTTCTGTCACTCAGCCAGTTTGCAACCCATCTTGTAATGTATGGGTTTACATTTAAGTTGATGAGTTTTTCAATGATACCCGAGTGGGGTATTGTATCGAAAGCCTTTGCCAGGTCTAGGTAGGCTGTATGGACTGCCTTTCCCTCGTCAATGGCCTTGGTGACTGTTTCAAAAAAGTCAACCAAGTTTAAAAGGCATGATCTGCCTTTGACAAAGCCAAACTGGGTTGGATCCAAAGTCTGCAAATTCCCTATGTCTTTATTTATGCTTATGAGCAGAACATGTAGATTGGCTTACAAAAAATATCTGTCTTGTAATATTTCATGATTTGTGTATGTAATTAGCATTGAAATGAATAAACTGTGATCAGAAAAGTGATAATACATGTTTTTGTAGTCTGTAGTTCTAATGTCTAATCATTAGGAAATGTCAAAGGAGGGCCCATAGTTTGCATTCTGACAATGCCTGAAACACACTTTTGATCTGATTTTGATTTAAAGCTACTATGAATCATAATGTTTAGAATTGTAGACTTGCATTGAATGATAGTATATATTTATAGAATATTAATATCTGATGAATACTAACTTTTAGAATTTTGTGGTTGCATATGCCCAATTTTTCATTACTTCATGTTCTTAGTGCAAAATTCCTGATTATGGTAAGATGGGGGGTGTATCACAGTTTAACTCTGAACCATCATTTCATGTGCCATACCTTTATATTTTTTGGTATTTGTCAGTTTAGCTATACATTTTAGGTTAGAGTTATTTGAATTCTATTGAACTTCATTTTGCAGTGTTACAATTATTCTATCTGTTCCTTTCATAGATGGGCCTAGTAGATGATGTCTTTCTTTTTACATTGTATTTGGACTTTTCTTAGATCTTCTCCCAGTATTGCGTTGATCTTAAAATCACCATTTTTGAAAGTTCTGCACATGCCTTGTGAGGCATTTTTCACCACTTACATAGTGAGGAATGGAGGAACAATTTCAACTGTTAGGTCTGTAGGCTTTCACAGGATCATGTAACAATGAATAATATTTTAAATAATAAGGAAGATAGCAAGATGGCCAAATGGAGAAGCTTAGAATGTAAACTCTATTAAATTATCCATTTCATACCAAGCATAACCAGATTTTTAACAGTGGCTATATAGCTGAGACATGATTAGATCCATAAGTTAGAAGATTCAAAAGAAATATCCATCCATTGAAGCTTATTGCCAGTTAAAAGCATTTCCATGCATTACAAGCTACAGCCTTCTCCTTGTTACAGACTAAATTTGATTGCCATTTGAGGTGGAAAGGCAATCAGAGTAAGTTGACAGCTGCTAAGTGAAACACAGAAAGTGATTAATTTGGCACATTCTTTAAGTATAAATAAGGGCAAGGTATGTATCAAAATCATAACAAGCAGTGACAAAAAATAACGTTAAAAGTTTCCTTCAGATGAATCCACTGCTAAATGTTATGGTGACATCTGACACAAGCGTGATGCTCTTTATGATTCCACCCTTCCTGAGAGGAAATTGCTACTCAGAGAAGACTTTACAGGAAAGTGCTCACTTAAGAATGTCCCAAAAGAAAGCAGAACTGCAGAGGAATGAAGAGAATGCACCGTCCATCTCCTCAATATCAGAGCCAAGAATCACAATGATGACAATGAATAAATAAGGATTTATCAGGCACTTCAGACTGCTGATGCCTTCAGTCTCCATCTTCCTTCAAACTCTTCCTTTAATAAATCTACTTACTACAGAAAGAGTAAATCTTTTTGCACACTTGTGCTACGGCATATTTTTGACTACTTGTGGATATTCTTGGTTAGAAAATTAACTTTTATTATTCTGATTGTTTTGATAAGAACATCTGATTATGTATTGATTTTCTTAGCTGTTTTAATAGTATTTCTCCATCTCAGCCATTAAGTAGACCTGATTCGTAGAAACTATATACAGACTGGTATTGAAAAAAGTAGTAATACATGTAGAAAATGAGAGCTTACAGCATTTTGAAACCTGAAACTGCAATTTTAAAATGAGTTACACCAGTCAAGCGACTGAAATAAAATCTACAGATGGATGCGTTAGGTTTATAATATTAATTTTTTACAGAAATTCTAAATTGAAATCTAGAAGGATGGTTGGGAGCAGCAGAGTAAGACACTGAAATAATGTGCGGGGCACATCTAAATAACATCAAATGGTATATAGTGAACATTAATGAACATTAACGAATCAAACAATTGTATAGTCCTGAAGTCACACATCAAGTTAGATAATTCTCAGCAAGTCTGCCAAGCTCTTAACTTAAGCAAATTATCATATATCAAGGCACCTTCGACATGGCCCACTGTTCCTATTGATTACCACAGTACAGCTGTTAGCATGTTGAGGCAAAGAATTGTTCAATAAAAAAATGAAGACTTTGGTGTAGTATGTGGATTCACGTCAACTGTGGCTACGAATATAATGGCTGTATACAAACTAAAGTATTGAAATGCCAGTTGCATTTAACAGTGATTAAGCTGATGTATGGCTAATGTACACCAAAACAAATAAGATGCAATCAATGGATAATGACTGACTTGTGACAGATTACTTAAAAATGTTCAGAAATGTATGATGAGTCCTTGTTTGCAGAGTAAATGGATGTTTCATAGGTCATCAAACTTCATGATTTGGGATCATGGAGGAATCTGCATCTTTTTAATTGCATCTCCCAAATGTTTCAGGAAGGACTTTAGTCAAGGAGAGCACCAGAATACATGAGTATGACTACATTAAAAAGGGGAATATGGTGTCTGTGAATTCTGTGCTGGTTTGATTTTCTTTTTTTAAAGTTGTATAATCTGTGAAGCAAAGTTATGGAAGTACTTTAGGATTACTGTTGTATAGTTGCATCAGAAAACCATAAAACAACTATTACAACTTCTCAGAATTTTTTCTTTATTGTTTCTACAGATGCTCGATAGCACAGGAAGGAAAGATGGGAATGCCCATCTGCTCATTTATTGTGAAAGGATAGGTGCTCCTGCCTTGTCCATAAAATGAAAAATACTCTTATTGCTGGGATGTTGCTGAGAGCAGAAAGCACCCTCATAGTGGTATGAATGATCGAGGAGTGACTTGATGGTCAGCAGACACAGGGAAAAACAAACAAAAGTTGCACCACAAATGAAAATTTAATTTTTGGAATTCAGTCATTTTCATAACACACTTACACAATTCTGTGTAATTGGGTGATATAGCCTATCCTGAAAGGTAATGAGAATAAGACAGAAAGCTAGGTACAGATTAGATGCCATCAATCGTGATCACTCTGATGAGTCCTCAGACACACACACACACACACACACACACACACACACACACACGCATACACACACACACACACACATGCACACACATGCACACACATGCATACACACACACACACACTCATGTACACACACACACACACATGCATACACACACACACATACACACACACGCATATACACGCACACATGCACGCACACACACGCATACATACACACGCACACACACATACTCGCGCACACACGCACACACACGCACACACACACGCATGCCCACACACACGCACACATGCATACACACGCACACACGCACACACACACACACACACACACACACGCACACACACACACGCACACACACACATGCATACACACACACACACACACACACACACACACATGAATACACACACACATGCATACACACACACACACACACACACACACACACACACACACACACACACACACACACACACACACACACACTCACAAACATACACCTAGGGGAAGTATACAAATTTCCCAATTGAATTGCCCCATATTTTGGGATGTGGGAGGAAACAAGAGTAACCTGCATAGACCTATATGGACATAGAGGCAACGTAAATTTGACACAGACAGCACCTCATTTTGTAACTTAACCTGAGATCCAAACTCTTATGAATGGTAAAAGCAGCAAGAAATATTATGCCCAGGAAACATTAAATTTTTTTCTCTGCAGTAGTTTGTGTAAGAGAAAGTGACAGTCACATTGAATCCTTCACACCTGCTTAGGCATTGAAGAGATATATGGGAAGACATCATTGTATTAACTATGTTTATTAACAGCAGCTTTTAAATTAAAGCATGTTATATAGTGACTGCTGATTCAGTCATTCTGAGGATTTCCAGTAGTATTAAATAGTACACAAAATTCCAATCTAGTAGGAGTTCTGACAGGACAGGTGTTGAGTCATTACTTCTGTATAAAATTGATCCGCTTGAGGAGAGACATTTAAATTTAATTTCACTCTGATACAGCTGAGAAGCATTGGTTTATGCTGAAGTCAAAGGTTACTGATTAATCATCTGCCTACTTTTTCATCTTCTACAAACTATTTTAGGAGGCTGCCATATAACTAGCTTTCACTGGTAAAGACAGATTTTAACTTGACAAACATATTTGTTCAGCATAAAGTGACCCCTACTTCGGCCTTGCTCATGTTATGTATTCATATGTTCAACTCAGAAGTAGTTCTAAAAGACTCTCGATCAAGCTTTTGATTCCACTGAAATCCAGTTAAAGATGTTAAGTGATAACTTATGGAGATGTAAAAACTGATCGGCATCTTTACATGTCTCTATATGTTTCAGGTTTCAAGTAATTGAGTGAATGGGTGGCCTTTTAGTTTCTGGACAGATTTAAAGTTACTGGGACACTTCTTTCTTTTCCAAGAATGGATGAATGAAAATGTCAGTAGTTAATGGAGATTAATTAAAAGATAGCATGTTCCCATAAATTCAAATATTTAAGTATGATTGGGGAAGTATGCATTAAGTTGGAAACTGCCACATTTTGGATTGCCCTTCTTCACTAAGATACAATGATATTGGATTTAGTATATAAAAGTAGTTGGATGGAGATTGCTGCCCCTACATCAGAGTTGTCTTCAAAAAAGACTTCTAGTATGCAGTAGCGAGTTTCAGAGTTCACTGATTTTAGTGCAAGTTCCAATTATTATTGGTAAATCAAAAAGGAGAGCAACAGATTGCCAGCACCATTATTGCTGTGTCAGATATAATTATTCATGATATTTCCTGATGTAGTTTCCTGCCACTGAACCATAAGTTCATAGGTTCATAGCTTGGTACTATGCTATTGGCCCTAGAGCCTATACAAGCCTAGCCATAACAATTCCCTGGATATTTCTTCCCACAATATTTAATTCCCTGGACCCCTGTCTAGCAGGGCAACTGACGTGAGCTGGGGTGAATTCCCTATCTTCTATCCAATCGTCAAGGTTATTTTTGAAGATGTCCAAAGAGATGCTCTGCTTGACATGTATGTGCAGTCTAGTCCAGAGTCTGGGGAGTCTCTAGGTCAGGAACCTATCCCTTCAGCATGTTTTGTTCATTGTGATGACAAGGTTTAGATCCCTGGAGCATGTGGCTTTGAGGGATTGGGATTTCTTTGAGTGTAGCATGTCCAACAGCTCTGATTTTGACATGGCCTTGTATGTTAGCAGAGATCGCCTCTGAGTAGATGATATGTGATAGAGTATAGCTGGCGTTTTTTCAGATGGTCAGCATAGGGCATCTGCTTTAGGCCTGCGATTCTTTTAGTGAGGTATTTCTTAGGCCTTTCCAGTTGTTGCAGATGTCTTGAGAGGTACCTACCACATGGGGCGTTGTATTCTATAATGGGTCTAATGAGCGATGAGTACAGTGGGACAATAACCTCCTTTTTTCTGGATGAAAAGCCCTTAGTGATGAGGTGTGCACATAGAAGGATTTCCTGACTGTTGTGGTGATGTGGTTATCAAAGGTGACACTGTCCACCTGTGTCCCTAAGACTCTTATAACACTTTTGGTGTTTAGTGTACTGCCACCTATGTGGTAATTCACAGGTACATGTTTTTTTCCCAAAGGGGATGACTATACATTTCTTGGCATTGAGCTTGAGCCCATGGCTCTGACACCAAGCATCTGTTTCTGTAAGGCCCTTTTGTAGAATATCCACATCATTTGGGGATTCAATAATGGCTCCCATTTTGCAGTCATCTGCGAACTTTGTTAGCCAGAGTCCCTTAGTGTTGGCCTGTATTTCAGAGAAGTAGATGCCAAACAAGAACGGTCCCAGGACTGAACCCTGAGGTACTCCACTTGTCACTTGTCTGGAGCTGGATTTGGAGTTGGCTACTTTTACAGTGTGGGTTCTGTCAGTAAGCCAGTTGGCAACCCACTGAGTGACATAGAGATTAATGCCCAGCTTAGTATGTTTATCTATGATTCCAGAGTGGGGGATAGTGTTGAAGGCCTTGGCAAGGTCCAGATAGGCTGTATGGACCACCTTACCCCTATCCACAGCTCTGGAGACTGATTTGAGGAATTCATTCAGGTTCAGGAGACAAGATTGGCCCTTCACGAACCCAAACTGGGTGGGGTCCAGTGTTTGAAGGTGGCCAATGTCTTTGTTTATAAGTTCCATGATAATACATTCCATGGCCTTGCAGGTCAGGCTCATCAGACTGATGGAGCAGTAGTTCCCAGGATCCAAGGTGGATCCCCCCTTGTGGAGTGGGATAAATGTAGTTGTGCACCACTCAGTGAGCATGACGCCTGAGGTGAGGCTATGATTAAACATGACACTTAGGTGAGGTGCCAGTTCATTTTGTAGTTAATTGCTGGAACCTGTATTCTGAGAGACTGCCCTACAGATTATCTGCAAATATACAGAGCTGAGTATATTTTTTTTGGTTATAGAGTTTGTTAATTGTTGCTTCGATCTCTGTTGAAACTGTTGTCTCACTGTTCTGAGGGACTGATCGGCAAATATACAGAGCTGAGAATATTTTTTTGGTTTTAAAGCTTGTACTGTTAGTTGTTGCTTAGATCTCTGTTGAAACTGTTTTGTTCCACCCACCCTTCCTATTTTTGGTTTGAATTTAGTGGCTTTTGCAGTTGCCTGCCCCACTGTAGATTTGATCTGGGACGCTCCCCCAGTCCCATCTCTTTATCACATTCTACCTAATAAACTTTCTGCACTTGCTTTTAGTCTTTTTTAATTTAATTGCATTTTTTAAACTGTGTTTGGTCTAATATTGCTGCATACTCGTGTGCTAGCTTGCACTGCATGTGAATTGTTTTTACTACTGTTTCTGCTGCTTTTCTGTAAAAAGCAAAAAAATAAAATAAAAAAAAAATTGTAAGCCTGTTTCCTACCTTTCCTGTAACTAGTGTTCCAGATACAGATTTGCTGCATCCAGGACTGTATGTAAGCTTCTGAGCCCCCCAAGCCTTTCTGTGTTGAAGGGAAGCCTTCTAGCTTATCAGTGGGAGTGGTAGGCACTAGGTAACCTGTCTACCATATAAGGACTGGTTCTGGCCCAGAAATTGTAGTTATTGGCCGTTTGGGCAATCTAACATCTCTCTCAACTTTCTGATTTGAAAGCCTGCATTTGCACTTGTTTCTGTCCTGTAACTCGTCTAGTGCAGATACAGATTCTTAGTTTTAGCACTTAAATTTGCTTATTCATGCTCAGCACTTGTTCAGAACATGTAAGCACTAAATAAGCGACTAATTACTATAGCACTCAATCTTCCTCATTACTTAGAGGAAAACAGTTTTTGTACTTACTTTTCTCACTTGCTTAGTGAAAAACGTACTCACTTTCCTCACTTATCTAGAGGAAAATAGTTTTTTTATTCAGGCATGTCCAAGGGTCAGCTCCCAGTGTTCTCTCCTGTCTATCTGATGAATCTGGGCATCTTGAGGAAATGTAGAAATTGCCTCATGTACACAGACAACCCTCTCCTCCTACCACCCAACACTACAACCTGTGAGAGATGCACTTATCTAGCCAAACTGGAGGTAAAGCTCTCTCCAACCAAGAGTGAACTTGACAGTCATGAGGAGAAGGTAAACATTTGCACCACACCTCACTCATCACATAGTCTCACTAAATCTACACCACCAAACTCCACACATAGTAACACAAAAACATTCACAGAGGCTCTCAATAATAATCTATCTAAGCAACAGAGACCACCAAAGCAGAAACGCAAGCAATATCCATCCCCCAACACAACCCAAATGACACATAACCCACAGACTCAGTGTGCCAGCAAATCACATCCAGTACAATAGAAGGAGGAAGCTACTACATGATAGAGCAAAATCCCAAAAAGGGAAAGCATCTCTGATCAGTATTAGCAAAAAACTACGGGCACTCATAAAATCGTCTAAGGCCAGCTTCGAGAGAAAAATTGCACAGGACACTAAGGATAATCACATGGCTTTCTTTAGTTATGTTAGGAACCTGGGTGGGAATTCCCAGATATGCTCAGAATTAGTCCAAAATGACAAAAATACACAGAGTCCCCAGACATTGCCAACATCCTAGCTGACAGGTTCAGTGCAAACTTCTCCCCCCCCCTCTCCCCACCAAAAGGGCAAATATCCATCCCAACAGAGTGCTGCCCCCCTGACATCTCAGATGCTCAGGTAAGAGCCGCCCTCTCCAAAGCAAAAAACACAGCATCAATGGGACCAGATGGTGTCCCAGGCTGCGTCCTACATGAACTCCAGGAAGAGCTAAACCCAAACATAAAACTACTGTTCAATCTTAGCCTTACTACAGGATATGTACCCAAAGAGTGGCGTACAGCAACAGTGGTCCCTCTCCACAAAGGTGGTGCCTCAACGGATCCTGGAAACTATCGCCCCATAAGCCTGACTAGCTTGGTCTGCAAAGCTATGGAAAGGATCATCATGGACCTCATAAATAAAGATATTGGGGACCTACAGACACCGGATCCTACCCAGTTTGGCTTTGTTAAGGGCAGATCCTGCCTCTTAAATCTGGTCGATTTCTTTGAAACAGTTACCAAGGCCATTGACGAGGGAAAGGTGGTCCACACAGCCTACCTGGACCTCGCAAAAGCCTTCGATACAATACCCCACTCGGGCATTATAGATAAGCTCACCAGCTTAAATATAAACCCCTATGTCACTAGATGGGTTGCAAACTGGCTCAAGGACAGAACCCACATGGTTAGAATTTCTGGAGCCATATCAGACTCCAAACCAGTTACAAGTGGCGTCCCACAAGGCTCAGTCCTGGGACCTCTCTTGTTCGGTATATATTTCTCGGCAGTACAGGCCAACACGGAAGGACTGTGGCTGACCAAGTTTGCAGATGACTGCAAACTGGGTGCCATAATCAACTCTCCAGCTGACACAAGCATCCTGCTAAAGGGCCTCATAGAAACAGATAACTGGTGCCAGAGCCATGGCCTTAAGCTAAATGCCAAAAAGTGCATAGTCATCCCCTTTGGCAAAAACAAAGTGCCCACAAATTACCACATAGGTGGTAATCCATTAAGTACAGAAGAAGTCATTAGGGACCTGGGGACCCAAGTTGATAGCAATCTCTCATTTGACAACCACGTGGCCAAAGTGGTTAGAAAAACATTTTATATAGCCCACCTAATCATGAAGGGATTCACATCTAGATCAGGGGAGGTCATCGTGCCTCTTTACTCATCCCTCATCAGGACCAAGTAGGAAGAAACACTGGCAAAAACTCAACAATAAGAAAAACAAGCCAGTGAAGGAGGACAGAAATGCCAATGAATATCCACAAGCTGAAATGTAAATGCACAAGGCACTACGTAGTAAAAACACAGGTTTATAAATATATATATATTTTTATATATACATCCCTCATCAGGCCCATAATTGAGTACAATGCCCCTTTTGGGATGTACCTTACCAGACACCTGCAGCAACTGGAAAGACCCCAAAAGTACCTCACCAAGAGGATCAAAGGGCTCAAACAGATGCCATATGCTGCTCGGTTAAAGAAACTCCAGCTCTACTCAGTGGCATACTGCCTGCTCAGAGGCGATCTGTGCCTGACGTATAAAGCCATGTCCAACCCGGAATTAATGGACATGCTGCACCTCAGAAAATCCAAATCCCATCGAGCTACGCGCTCGAGAGACTTGAACCTCAGCACTGAAATAAATAGGACATGCTGGAGGGACAGATTCATAACCCAGAGGCTCCTTCACTCTGGAATAAAATCCCAGTCCAGGTTAGGCAGAGTCCCACATTGACTGTCTTCAAGAGGAATCTTGATGAGTGGATGGGAGATCGTAGGTTTACCCCAGCTATCACTTCTGTGTCACTGTTAGACAGAGGCACAGTATACTAACCTCAAAAAAAGGCATAGCAAAATTAATTTAAAATGGGTGGCGAAAGCCAAACACACTCTGGCTAGGCTTATAAATGCCCTAGGGCAGATAGCCTAGTATGAACCTATGAACCTATGAACCTATAAGGCAAAACAACGTACCCAACACATTAGTCATAGGTGACTCTATAGTCAGGCATACTAATGCCCCACTCACCAGGCTAGACAAAGAGAAGGTTACTGTCAGCTGCCTGTCGGATGCCAGGATTTGCCACATAACCCACGCACTCAGGTTACTCCACAACAAGTGCAAATATGACTCTGTCATTGTCCATGTTGGTGTGAATGACCTGAGATGTACCTCCCTGGACTACATGAAAAGAGACATGGAAGAGCTCTTCGATCTTGTAGCCTATGCAGGTATGACCATATCCCTGAGTAGCATTCTGCCATTGCCCAGAATGATACCGCAGTACAAGGACAAAATGATTAACTTCAACAATTGGCTAAGCTTCTGGTGTTATTCTAAGGGGATCCAGTATCAGTCTGCTTGGGATGACATGGTCAGCAGACCACGAGGCTTTGCCCCAGATGGCCTGCACCTGTTGCCACTGGGATTTTGGATACTGGCTAAGGCTCTTGGTGCCCCTATAGTGCCTTTTTAGGCAGGTTTCAAATAACAAATTCACCACCATAACAGGACCAGGCAAGCAAAAACTGAAGGTAATGCTACTCAATGCTAGAAGTCTAAATCTCAAAATGCACTCACTCGAGGCACTCCTTAAAATGGAGAACATTGATATCTGTGCAGTCACTGAGACCTGGTTCAAGGCTCCAGAGAGCACCCCTGCACTACCAGGCTATAACTCATACCACACTTTTCGGCCATGTAACCTGGACTGAAACACCAAAGGCGGAGGTGTGTCCATATTCATTAAGGATATCCACTCCTCCAGGCTAGTTTCTCAGCATAATGCATCCGAGGTTATCCAAGTGCAACTAACTCTGGGCAAAACTGCAATCCAAATCGTAGCTTGCTACAGATCCCCCACCATGCCCCAGGATTCCCACTCCTCTTTTTTTGATGTACTGGAAAATATTTGGGTTCAACCAAACACCCTAATAATGGGCGACTTCAACTACCCCACCATTAAATGGGAAAACTACTTGTGTACCGACTCCTTAGCTCAATGCTTTCTGGAATTCATAAACTCCAGTGCCCTAGATCAACTTATTCACACCCCCACCAAGGGCAACAATATCCTAGACCTAGTCATTACCAACATGAGTGACCAGTGTTCCACACCTGAAGTCAACTCCTCGTTGGTCCAATCCGACCATAAGCTTATCACCCTTGATATCCACATGCCGCCCCCACCCCCCATTAAGGAAACTACAGTAAAAAATTTCTCCAAAGCCAACTTCATGCTTCTTAAGACAGAAGTGGTGAACTTCATGACACCCATGCAGATTGACAATACAGTTACAACTGCTGAATCCTATACAAATGCACTCTATAAGCACTTACACGAGTGCATGGATCGTGCTATCCCAAACAGAACCAAGACATTATCCACCAAAAAAAGGAAGCCAATCTGGTGGTCCCTGCCAAAAAAAAAACTGTAAAACAGAAGGAAGAAACTGTTGCAAAAGAGATTAAAATCCAATGAGTGGAGGAGCTCCCTGGTCAGCCTCAGTAAGAAGCTGAGATCCCTTATACGATCCCCCAAAACTAGCTACGAAAACAAAATCACCACTAAATCCAAGGATAACAACAAAGCATTCTATAGCTTTGTCAAGAGTCTAGATGGCAACACCCAGATCTGCTCTGAGTTACAGCACAAAGACACAAAAATTACAGAATCAACTGATATTGCTAACATCCTGGCAGATAGGTTCAGTGCTAACTTTACCCCCTCACCTCCTAAAGGGTCCATATCTATACAGGAAGAATGCAGAATCCCTGTAATCACAACTACGCAGGTAAAAGCTGCACTCTCTAAAGCCAAAAACACAGCATCCATGGGACTGGACAACATCCCAGACTGTGTTTTACACAAACGCCAGAATGAACTGGCTCCCCACTTAAGTACCATGTTCAATAATAGCCTCGTATCAGGCTTTGTGCCCACTGAATGGTGCACAGCAACAGTTATCCCACTCCACAAAGGGGGAGCCACCACTGATCCTGGGAACTATCGAACTATTAGCCTGGCGAGCCTGGTCTGCAAGGCCATGGAACGTATCATCATGGAACTCATTTACAAAGACATTGGTAACCTCCAAACTCAGGATCCCACCCAGTTCAGGTTTGTGAAAGGCAGATCATGCCTCCTGAACCTGATCAACTTCTTTGAGGCAGTCAGCAAAGCTGTGGATGAGGGTAAGGTGGTTCACACAGCCTATCTTGACCTTGCTAAGGCTTTCAATACCATCCACCATTCTGTAATTACAGCTAAACTCACTAAACTAGGTATAAATCTCTACGTCACATGATGGGTTGCCAACTGGCTAACTGATAGAACCCACAATGTAAAAGTTGCAGACTCCAAATCTGACCTCAAAGCAGTGACAAGTGGAGTACCATAGGGGTACTGTGGACCTCTCCTGTTTGGTATCTATTTCTCTGAAGTACAGGCTAACACAGAAGGCCTCTGGCTACCGAAGTTCGCAGATGACTACAAACTAGGAGCTATAGTCAAGTCCCCAAATGATGTGGATATCCTACAGAAGGGCCTCACTGAGACAGATGCCTGGTGCTAGAGCCATGGCCTCAAGCTCAATGCCAAAAAGTGCAGTGTCATCCCCTTTGGTAAAAACTCTGTACCCATGAACTACCACATAGACAGCAATCTACTTAACACCGAATGCGTGATAAGAGACCATGGGACCCAGGTGGTCAGTAGTCTCTCCTTTGATAGTCACATCACCACAGTAGTCAGAAAGTCCTTCTACATGACACACCTCATCATAAAAGGGTTCTCATCCAGGAAGAAAGAGATCATTGTTCCCTTCTACTCGTCACTCATTAGAACCATTATAGAGTGCAACTCCCCTTTTGGAATGTACCTCACAAGACATCTGCAGCAGCTGGAAAGGCCACAGAAGTACCTCACAAAGAGGATTACTGGCCTCAAACAAATGCCCTACACTGACCGCCTCAAAAAACTCCAGCTTTACTCCGTAGCATATCACCTACTCCGAGGCGATCTCTGCCTAACATATAAAGCTATGTCAAACCCAGAGCTGTTTGACATGCTACACCTAAAGAAATCCCAATCCCTCTGAGCTACACGCTCTAGGGACCTAAACCTTGCCACCACAAAAAGCAGGACACACTGGAGGGATAGATTCCTGTCTCAGAGACTTCCTATACTCTGGAACAAGCTACCCATCTATGTCAAGCAAAGTTCTTCATTAGCACTCTTCAAGAAAAATCTTGATGAGTGGATGGGAAATAGGAAATACATCCTGGAGATCACTTCTGTGTCTCTGCTTGACAGTGGCACAGGAAAATAATTTTCTTGGGTGGTGTAAGCTATGGAACCTTGCTGGCTAGGCTTACGTAGGCCCTTGGGCTGATAGCCTAGTACCTACCTATGAACCTATGTAGTACACAGCCCAGGATGTCATCTGGTCCCATGGATGCTGTATTTTTAGCTTTGGAGAGTGCAGATTTTACCTGTGTGGCCATTATTACCGGAATTTGGCAATCTTTCAGTATCGAGATGAGCCCTTTAGGGGATGAGAGGGGGGTGAGGTTGGCACTGAATCTATCTGCCAGGATATTGGCAATATCCTTTGGATCAGTATATTTAATGCCATTCTGTTGTACATCAGAGCAGATCTGAGCATTGCCATTTAGATTCTTGAAATAGCTATAGAATGCCTTGTGGTTGCCTTTGGAATCTTTGGCAATTTTATTTTTGTAACTAGCTTTAGAGGATTTTATGAGGGATCTCAGCTTCTTACTAAGGCTGGTAAGGGAGTTTTTTTGCATCCTGAGATTTTCCTCTTTCTGCAACAGTTTCTTCCTTTTGTTGTAAAGCTTGTTTATGGCAGGAGACCACCAGATTGGCTTCCTTTTTTGGGAGGAGAGCATCTTGGTTCTATTTGCAATGGCATGATTCATGCATGAGTGGATGTGCTCATACAGTGCCTTAGTGTAGGATTCAGCAGTCGAAGTTTCAGTTCCTGTCTGCATAGGTGTCATGAAGTTTGTCACTTCTGACTTCAGTAGCATGAAGTTGGCTTTGGAGAAGTTTTTTTACGGAGGTTTCCTTACTGGAGGGTGGGGTAGGGATGTGGAGGTCAAGGGTGATTAGCTTATGGTCAGAGCTGACCAATGAGGGGGTGGCCATAGGCATGGAGAATCGATTTCCCATGTTGGTAATGACCAGGTCTAGGAGATTGGAGCCCCTGGTAGAACTATGGATTAATTGATCCAGGGCATTGGAATTTATGAATTCCAAGAACCGTTGGGCAAAGGTGTTGGTACTCGAGTAGTTTTCCCATTTAATGGCAGGGTAGTTGAAATCACACAGTATTGGGGTGTTTGGTTGTATCTTAATATTTTCCAGTATGTTTAGAAAGGTGTACTGAGAATCTTGGGGCATGGATGGGGATCTGTAGCAAGCTACAGTTTGCATTGCAGTCTTATCTAGTGTTAGTTGCACCTGGAGAATTTCAGACACATTGTATTAGGCAACTAGCCTGATGGTGTGAATATCCTTGGTGAATATGGACACTGCTCCACCTTTAGTGTTTCGGTCCTGGCTTGGTGGCCAAAAAGTGTGGTAAGAATTGTAGCCTGGTATTGCAGAGGTGCTCTTTGGAGCCTTGAATCAGGTCTCAGTTACTGCATAGATATCGATGTTCTCCATTTTTAGGAGTGCCTTGAGGGAGAGCATTTTGAGGTTTAGACTTGTAGCATTACCTTCAGATTTTGCATGCTTGTACCTGTTACGGTGGTAGTTTTGTCCTTTGAACTTTGCCTAAAAAAAGGCACTTTAGGGGTGGCAAGAGCCTTAGCCAGTAACCTGAAATCCAGGGGTGACTGGTGCAGACCATCTCTGACAAAGCATCGTGGTCTGTCGATCATATCATCCCAGGCAGACATATAATGGATCCCCTTTGAATGACACCAGAAGCTTAGCCAATTTTTGAAGTCAATCATTTTGTCCTTCTACTGTGGTATCATTCTGGGCGAGGACAGGATGCTACTTGGGGCTAGGGTCATATCTGCCTGGGCCACATGATCCAAGACCTCTTCCATGTCTTTTTTCATGTAGTCCAGGGAGGTACATCTCAAGTTATTCACTCCAACATGCACAATGACAGAGTCATATTTGCACTTGTTGTGGAGTGACTTGAGTGCATGCGTTATGTGGTGGATCCTGGCACCTGACAGGCAGCTGACTGTAATTTTCTCCTTGTTCAGTCTGGTGAGTGGGACATCAGTGTGCCTTACCATAGAGTCACTTATGACTAAAGTGTTGGGTACGTTGTCTTGCCTTAGGGGCTGTTGTTGGGTGGCACACTGGTGTTGTGAGCTATGTGACACTTTGGTTGTGATTGGTGTTTGTTTGCATTTCAGCTTCGGAGGTCCTTGTTGCTTGGGCAGGTTACTGTTAATGGCCTCAGCATATGAGGCTTTAGTGTGGGTTTAGAAGGGTTATGTGTTGCTTGAGGTGTAGTGTGGGTGTTAACCTGCTCCTCTTGACTGTCTAGCACAATCTTGGGTGGAAAGAGCTTTGCTTCAAGTTTGGCTATGTAAGTGCATCTCTCGCAGGTTGTAGTGTTGGGTGGTAGGAGGAGAGGGTTGTCTGTGTACATGAGGTAATTGCTGCATTGTCCCAGTATGCCCAGATTCACCAGGTGGACAGGAGAAATCACCGGAAGCTGACCTTTGGATATGCCTGGTTTGGTGCTTTTTTTTTGTAAATTACAAGAACTGTTTTCCCTTACCTTAGCAAGGTACTTTGCAGTTATAGGCTGTTTAGTGCCTACAATCAATTTCTCCTTATTAACAAGGAGTGTTGAGTGCTTGTATCAGTTTAAGGCTTCCTAGTGCTTTCCAGCAGGTTTTAGAGCAAGTGCTAGTCACAGGGATGCTTAAAGGTAAGATGAAAGAAATGGTTTATCCTAAACACTGCAGTGTGCCCTAGAGGAGTTAGATGTGAAAGTAGGTAACTTAAGTTTTACCTGTCTAAAAAGTTAAGTTTTAGTGGAGAGTCACTATTTTTAAAACAGCAAGATAGATTGAAAGGGGGTGGTCACTTTTGTATTCTGGTACTATGGTAGGATGGGCAATACATTTAAATAGTTGAAGGGGAGTGATTTCACAAAATGATAATTTTGCACTTACTCACACAAGCCAGTCAAAGTAGAGAGGAAATGATATATATGATCAAATTAACATAAGGGGCAGGCAACTAGAAAGATAGTGGTGTTTAAGAACACAACAGTAACTAGGTGGGGAAAAAAAATTCTGCCTGACTCACAAGAGACAGAGCTGTGGTCTCTTTTCAAGTTTTAATGTGCAGTTAAAAGCAGAATACAAGTAAAACACAAGGTAAAGAAAACAAGATCCGCTCTGAATTTGGATTGTTTCAGATAGTTAGTTGAATTTGATAATGGAAGTATAAGAACAGCTGCATAGCATAAGTACATTTTTGAGTGCTCTGGGTGTTTCTTTTTCACATGACCTTTAACACCTGTGTATTCGTACTGGCAATGACATTTGTTGTCAGCTGATTATGCTAATTAACATTCTGAGTTACACTACAGTAAGATGGTGTTTATTCCAGTATTCCATCTACTCACAATAATTTTACTGTGAGAGTGGCCACCTGAGTTTCTAGCTCCCTTGTTATAGCACAGAGGCTTATTTTTTGTATACTTCTACTACAAAAATCTAGTCATGTGCATTATTTTGTACCAGAGGGTGTGTGTTGTCTGCCAGGTTACCTTGATCCACTACACTATTAGTAAATGCTACCTGTGTGTTGTTTTAAAAGGAGCACAAGATGGCCAACTGGACATAGTTTCTGAAATCCTGCCATGTGTACAAGTTTAAGGTGGTATAAATCTTTTGCTGCCCTTTTAAAAGGAAGCTGATGATTTGAGATGCAGTGTTCTATACTGCATACATGTTTTGCCTGTAAACAACAGTCCATACTTTTTTACCCTGCTTGATTACATATTTAATCTCCCCCCCCCCCACTGCATCTGAGTTTACTGATAATATGTGTGACATGCAATGAGCAGAAAGCATGACGAAGGTGATGTTACAGCAGGGAGCAGTATTTTAGTCTGATGCTAGGAGAGGTCAGGGACAGTATTGTGGGAGGTGTGAGACAACAGCATCTTTCTTACAGCCTTGCATTTGGTTTTGGGTTTACTATGTCTATCTGGGTCTGTGTTAGAAAGCTGACATTCCACAATGTCGACTTTCTAAACATCAAGACAGGAAACTCGAAGAATCACTTAATTGAGTGATCAGGAAATTGAAACCTGGAAGACTGAAACATTATTCCAGCAGGCAAACCTATATCCTTACTGTACTAAACATAAATGTTTGCAGTCCATTTGAAGGAGGCAGGTCCCCTTGCACTCCCAATGTGGAAGTGTGCTCTCCCCACACCCACCTGCTTATTATATATAATAATTCTGTGATTGCACTATCCCCGGGGAAAGGGCATATTTCCACTAAGTCAGAGATTATCCTTTGCATCTTTGGACTCACTTTAGTGACATACCAACATGCTGTTTCTTCTGCCACAGTGTTTCCATCTTCTGAGTTTTAATGTAGTGAACACTTGATGACAAGCATTCTAATTTCTGGTCTCATTCTTTAGAAAGTTGTCTTTGTGGTCAGTCAACTTCCTGACATGGACTACTCTATTGTCAGTGCTACCCTTTATTACAATACAAGGCTATTCTTCCATCCAGATCATATCATTATTTTGCTAATCTAAGACCTTTAGACAGTATATGTTTATCTTGTGTTCACATCAGATAGGCCCATGTAAATTAACTATAGAAGTATATTTAATAAGCCCCTTGGATAAAATCAGAGCAACTGAAGAAAGTACCCTAACTCTTTAAATTGCTTCATTTTTTCAGCAAAATGGATAATACACTTTAGAATAAGAGTATATAACTGACCTCGACACAGATATGCATTACCTTATTTTTAATGCACCCTAGTATTTTTCTTGTCTCCCAGTAGAAACCACGTGCTGTTTCATATGCTACTTCTTAGAATTAATGACCAGAGGATTTTTTTTACTCTTTTTAAATAAATAAGAAGACCTGGAGATAAGAGAGCTATACTCTTTTATTTTCTTACCTTATGGAATATCTTGCATTGACTACTGCACTTCTAAGACCTCTGGAAGTTTATTAGATACCAGGGAAGTTAAAGTTAATTCAAATTCCTTTCTCAAGATAACTGCCTCTTTTGATTTATTACTGGTATTAAAATAAGCATGACTTAATAGGGACAAAATTCACTTTTTTATTTGCTAAATATAATTCTTCAGTGTACCAGTAATCCGCATGGCCAACCAATTAACTCCTTCATGTCCTCCTTTCGCTCAAGTGAAATCTCATTTAAATGTTAAGAATGAGTATGTAAGCTAGTCTGACATTAAGATGTAGCATCCAAAGTCATAAAGTGGGCACTTATTTTACAAAGTAGCTCAGATTTTTGTTTTCTTAGTCCATTTCTCTTTATTGGTGAATTGATTACCAAACGCTTTCATCATCATCAACCTCTTTTTCCCTTTTTCTACATGGGGTCGAGGAGTCAAGTCAACTGTTGCCATCTCTCTCAATTCAGTGCCACTCTCCTACCTTCTTCAACAGTTATGTCTGACTGTCACAAGTCTTCTCTCACAGAAACCATCCGTCCTTCTGCTGGATGCCTTAATTTCCTCCTGCCTTCTTCTTGTCTGTCCTGAATTGTCTTCATCAAATTGTCTTCTACTTTTCTGCACATATACCCAAACCACCATAATCTGTTCTCCTTGACCTTTGCTGCAATGTGAGCTACTTGGACATCTGCTCTGATGTTCACATTTCTTCATCTGTCTCATAATGTGTATCATTCCACCCTTTCTAGGTATTTCATCTTCATCACCTCTAGCTTCCTTAGCTGCTCTGCATTCACTGCCTAGGTTTCTGTGCCATACATTAGTACTGATTGCACCACAAAACAGTTTTGTACAACTTAGTTTTTAGCTCCGTTGGCATTCTTCTGTCATATACTACCTCTGCCACTCTGGCAGTTGGTTGCAACCCCCTCTAATTCTAGTTTTGACCTTCTCATTGAGACTTTCCTTCTCCTCAATCATCTCTCCCAAGTATCTGAAGCTGTTAACTTGCTCTGCTATCTTCCCTTCTCTTACATTTTCAGCTTCTTCTGATTTCCCCCATTTGCTGCCATTACAACTGTTCATCTGATGTGCCTTCAGTTTTACATTTCATCCTCCTATCCTTTGCTGAATTTCTTGTTCAGAATCTGCCTATAATGTTACATCATCTGCATACCGCAGCTTTATTGAACTGCCTCCTCTGCCCTTTTTGTTAATGTAGTTTCTTATTAGTATGAGCAGCAGTGGGCTTAAAGCTGAATCCTGATGCACATCCACTCCGACTGGCAACCCCTCTGTGAGTCTGGACACTGATGGATTTGATGCATTGAGTCCATAGCTTGCACTAATTCTGTCAATGATTTTGGGACTTTAACCATAGCAGGACTGCCAAAATCAGCTTTCTTGGGACCTTGTCAAAAGCTTTCTCCAGCATCTAGGAATGTCCAGTTGGACTTTTTCCTCATGTCTAGCTTCTTCTCAACTATCTGTCTCACTGCAAACATCGGGTCAATTGTACTGCAATTTGTTGTGAATCTGAACTGATTGTCTCTCATTGTAAATTTTATTACTCTGTGTAATTTTTTATTGGTCTGTCTCTCTAGAACTTTAATGGAATGTGACAGGATTAGGATACCTCTCTAATGTTGACAGTTGTGGATGCCCCTTTTGTTCTTGTACACTGGCAGTAGTATGTTTATTCTCCAGTCATGTGAGATACATCTTTCTCTCCATACTGATAAGTGTACCCCAGGAGCCATTAATCCCCTAACTCACTCAACATCTTGATTATATTTCTCATGACCTCATCTGTGCCTGCTGCTTTCCATGACTTCAATTTTCTTAATGCCCGTCTAACTTCTAATATTATGGACTTCTCTTTTTCTTTCATTTTAAGTTTTGTCTGAGACAGTACAACTTCTGTTGGGGTTTCTTCTTTCAGAAGCTGTTGGAATCATTCCTTCCAACTGCCATTGCTGTTCTGTGGACTGGTGAGTAGTTTGTTGCAGACATCCCTTATGACAGGTGTCTGATGACTATTTTCTTTATTTTTCTTCCTTTGCCTTACATCCTGGTAGAGTTTCTTTGTGCCATCAACTGAGTCACATTCAAGAACATGCTAGACTGCTTCTGATGTCTACTAGTTCTTTGCTATTGCAAGTGCTCTGTTAGCCTGTTTGATATTGTTAGAAAAATAAGTATTAATGTGTGTATTAGCAATATGCTTAGTGCATTTAGAGCTTGAAAAGGGTTAACACATTTATTCTATTTCATACTGTATAAATCTGTACAAACTGCAGATGCTTTCTGACCTTGTATTGTTAGCTAAAATCTTGCTTATGCCTTGGAAATTTACTGAGAAGCAGGTGATTTCTGTTTGCTTTAGGAAAATAATGAATAGAACAATACTACTTGTATGAAACTTAGACAAGAAGTTCCGCTGTGCTGTGTGAAAATACACAGCTGTAGAAGTTACAGATAATTAGGACAAAGCCTGCTTGAAAATATGAACTGCAATCAGCATTTGCTTGTATCTATATTAGAAGAGTACCTTGAAATGTAACACTGTACAATAGACGTTTGTAAACGGATTAATGGTCACCAATACCAGGTTGTTTTTCTGAAAAGTTTCTCTCAAATCTAGTCATGTCAGCAGAAAATCTGAAGTAACATCTGCTGTAGAACAATGCTAAAAGTTGTGTTTGATTACGTCAGCTTAGAAGGCCATGTCTTGTAAAACAGTATAAGAATGAACATACTTCCTGTTAGTAGTTAGACAAATCCTTGTATTTGCATGTTTTTGTCTCCCTGCGGCAAGTAAATTAAAGTGCCTGAACTGAACATTACTTGTATTGGTCTTTGAAGTTTTTTCCTTTGACAGATTGGTCCTTCAGACCGGAACCCTTCACTTCGCCTCGGATCAGACAGGCTAGGTGGCTTGAAACCATACGGAGAAGAAATCTCATCGGTTCTTCTTACTTGTAAAGTCCTCCGACTGCATTGTCGTACAAAAGAGGCCAGCCACTTTCTGATCTGCGACTGAAGGACGGGTTTACTCGAACCAGGTGATCAATCACGAAGGCTCAGGTAAGGCGAATCTACCTTCTTTTTTCTGTTTTAGATCAGGGACTAGATTTGTATTTGTTCTGTTAGAGACTTTGTTTATAAGTCAAGGACAGAAAGATTACTGTCTTGTCATAGATCAGGGAAACAGAGCAGGTAGGCAGTCATTCTGAAGAGACTATAAAAATATCCGTGGTACCACATTAAAAATAAGGTGTTATGTAACGATTGAAAGGGTAGAACAAAATGGGTAATAATTGTACAAAAAGGTCCCAAAATCCGTCGTTAACCAAAGACGCGAAATACATGCAGTCACAGCTACTACTCAAAATGGGTTAATAAGTATGAATTTGATGGTAAACTAGAAAAATCCTCGCTTGTCAAACTTGTCAAACAGCTTAAAACTGATTCTAAAGGTCGGGTAAAAAAGCAACGTCAATTAGGAATTCCTCAGGCACACAGGTGGATTGAGGAAGTAAACCGGAGGGTACAAAGAAATAATAATTCAAAAGCAATGTTTTTAGATAAGGAGGACAATAATTTAGCAATAGCATCAGCCCCTCCGACTCCCTTACCAGAATATGAGGCAAGTGAACAAGTTAGTCCACCCCCGTGATATCCTACTGTCACTGTGAGTAGAGACACTACAAAAGTGAAACCGTTTCTTAGAGATCCCGTCGAGACCAGGTCTCGAACACGACCAGGAAACTCAAAAGGGGACATTGAGTTGTATCAAATGGGTAGAAATTCACAATCTATGAGTGAGGAAGAAATATGCCCACTTATAGAAGTGCCTAATCCTCAAGTAGGTCAAGAAGGTCAGGACCCAACTATTCTAGCGTATAGACCCTGGACTCCGGAAGACATCCGGAAAGCCACTGAGGGAATTCCCCATCCAAAAGTTAATTTTAGAAAGTTCTTAGAAGATTTGCAAGGAATGAGGCTAAGTTATAATTTAAATGGAGAAGAGGTAGAAAAAGTAGTCAGACAAATTGTGGGGCCAGATTGGCACATGATTAGTGGCGACTGGAATCCCCGGGATGCTGCGTTCAGGCCCCTCCCACATAGCAGTGCAGAGTTAGACAACAGAGTGAAAGGTCTTACAGACCGGATCTCTGAGAAATGGAAGCCTAGGGCAGACTGGACTTGCATTAATCAATGCATCCAACAAGAAGGCGAAACAGTTGACAGATATTATGCCAGACTGTTAGAATGTTTTAATAACCACTGTGGAATGCAGGTTCCTGAAGATCAGACACATGATTCCCCATATGAACAGCAGTTAAAGAATGCATTTTTGAAAGGCAGTATTGCACCCAGAAGTAGTTTTATTACAAAGCACATGGTAGATCATCGTACAAGCAGGTTACAGTCATTGCTTGAATATGCTAGGCATGCCGAAAGGCATTTTAATAGCAAAACCGAGAAGAAAGCCCAAGTATTTTCTGTAGAAGATGGAGCAGAAGTTTATGTAGTACAGTCCGGGAAAAAGGGCAAGAAAAATGTCCAGGGAAACAAACAATCTGATCAACGATCAGAGGACTTTGAAGGGTGAAAGAAAAGGGGTGAGTGCTTTAAATGCGGTAAAAAGGGACACTTGGCAAGGGATTTCAAGAAAAATAAGAAGGCGACCACGGACGATAAGGGGGGTGAGGACTGACTATATGGTAGTCAGGAATCACTAGAAGGGGATAGCAGAGAAGGGACAAATGAGTATGTGATATAGGGAGTAGAGAATGTGACAGAAGAAATAGAGGAAGTGCAGGAAGTCACGGATAATGAAGAAAATGAAATATTGGATTTGGCTCTATTGAGCTTAGAGCTCTATTTAGCAGACACAAAACTAGAATTTACACTCATGGTAGAAGGGAGGGAAGTTAGATTCTTGTGTGACTCAGGGGCATCACGGACCCTGATACATCCCTCCAAACTGCCAGAGAATTCAGAGTCACCTGATTACATATTAGTGAAAGCAGCTAATGGACAGCTGTATCGGGAGCCCCTCTCTCATAATATTGTGATCACTGATCCTGTTTCAGGATTGACCCAGAAAAGCAAAATTGTTGTTACTGCAAAATGCCCAGTCAATCTCTTGGGCAGAGACCTTATGCAGCTATTTGGTATAGCACTAGTTCCGACTATGCAGGGTATGGAAGCACAGCGACAAATTGATACCTTTGCAGTGCAATCAGAGGGTGAAATGTTTTATTGGTACAGCCAGGACTTGGTTACAACTAGTCCAGAGGCGGTGACCGAAGAGTTGATGAACGTAGCCATCAGCAAGTTCCCCTCCCTTGACATTGATAGACAACATTTGTTGCACTGTACTCTGTATTATTGTAACACACCAGGACCTGATAAGGAATATGAACAAGAATTGTTTAGAAATCATGCAAACAGATTGATATTGCATAATCTGTACTGGGACACAGAAGGGAACAGTGTAGTCAGCTGTTCATTGCCCCAGGAGTTCTTTGCACTTTATAAATCTAATCGATTACCACATGTTAGCTTAACTAAGGACAAAAATGTGAAATGGGTAGACTTGGGAGAAAAAGTCACGAGATGGGAAAAACAGACAGAGTTAGAACTATCAGAACAGGGAATACAAATGCAGAAGCTGAATTGGATAACTCAGACCCACCCAGCTGTACACTTGCAGTCTAGCAAGGACAGCTGATTAGCACTCCTATTGAAGGAGGAAGAGAATGCCTTACAGAATATACCAGAAACTCTCTGGTCAACAGGAAAATCAGATTTAGGACTTATTCGCACAGCAGGACCAGTTACTATTACGCCAAAGTCAGCATTTAGACCACAAAAAAGACAGTATCCCTTAAGAAAAGATGCAGCGGTAGGAATTAAACCTATTATAGCAGCTTTGCTTAAGGAAAGGGTGCTGGTGGAATCTCCTGATTCACCATGTAACACACCCTTATTTCCTGTTAAGAAAGTGAATGGAGAGTGGCGTATGGTCCAAGATTTACAAGCTGTAAATGATGTGGTAATACCAAGGGCACCTACGGTGCCAGACCCACACACCCTGTTGAATGATTTAAAACCTCAACAGAAATATTTTTCTGTGGTAGATATTAGCAATGCGTTCTTTTCAATACCGATACACCCTGACAGCCAGCATTGGTTTGCATTCACATTTCAGGGGAAAAGGTATACATATACGTGACTACCACAGGGGTGTTATGAAAGTCCAACGATATTCTCACAAGAAATGGCGAGTAACTTGGCGGGATTTACCCCACCAAGAGGTAGTCAGATTTTGCTTTATGTTGATGATATCCTGCTGGCGGCCCCCACCCAGCAAGATTGTAAAGAAGATACTATAGCGCTATTACAATTTTTAGCCACTGAAGGACATAAAGTAAACAAAAATAAACTGCAGCTTTGGAAAAAACAAGTTAAATACCTAGGATATGTAATATCCAAGGAGGGTAGGACATTAGATGAGGACAGAAAAATAGCGATTTTGCAAGCACCAAAACCCACCACCAAGAAGGAAATGATGTCCTTCCTGGGTATGACTAATTTTTGTCGGAGTTGGATTCCAAACTATACTCTGGAATCTGCACCGCTGGCTAACCTGATTTATAAAAAGCCTACGGCAGCACAGGATTTGATACAATGGACACCAGAAGCAGAATCTGCTTTCTGCAAACTGAAACAGTTAATAGTGTCCTCACTAGTTTTGGGATTACCAAACTATCATAAACGTTTTTTCCAAACTGTAGATTATAAGCAAGGTTATATGACATCAGTGTTAACACAGCAGCATGGGGACAAGCAACGCCCTATTGCTTATTATTCATCACAACTGGACCCAGTGACACGGTCTTTACCTCACTGTGTACAAGCAGTAGTTGCAGCTGCAATGGCAGTACAGGCTTCGGCCTCAGTAGTGTTGTTCCACCCTCTCACATTGAGAGTGCCTCATGCAGTCGCAATTATTTTACTGCAAGAGAAGGTAGCATATCTTTCCCTGCTAGGCATCTTTCCTGTATGACTATATTGTTGAGCCAACCTCATATGACAATTGAACGATGTACGACTTTGAACCCTTCTAACTTGCTCCCAGCCCCTGCAGATGGCACACCACACAGCTGCCTGCAGGTGATTGAGCAAAAGATACTGCCTAGAAAAGATCTTACGGATGTTCCCTTGGATGATGCCGAGGTGACATACTACATGGATGGCTCATGCAAAAGGGGTCCTGCAGGACAGAACCTAGTAGGATATGCAGTAGCTTCTGATACTGACATTATGGAAGCACACAGTTAATCTGCACAGGCAGCATAATTGATTGCCTTGACACGGGCATGTACCTTAGCGAAGGGTAAATGTGTGAACATTTTTACAGACAGCCAGTACGCTTTTTCTACTGTACATGTTTTTGCGCAACAGTGGAAAAATCGAGGAATGATAACATCTACTGGCAAAACAATCAATCATGCACAGTTTATTTTAGATCTTTTAGAATCTATTCAGTTACCTCAGAAAGTAGCTATTTGTAAATGCATAGCTCATACCAAGCAACAGGATAGGATTTCAAAAGGTAATGCGAGAGCTGATACAGCTGCAAAGCAGGCAGCTTCAGAAGCATTTCTTTTGAATGAGGAATTACAACCCTCTGAGATTTTAGACTTAGAAATGTTAAAAACAATGCAGTCACTTACTACGCAAGCTGAAAAACAAAGATGGGTAAAACGAGGAGCAATTCTTGAAAAGGGGCTGTACATCTCTAAAGAAAGGAAACCGATATTGCCATCTAATTTGTTTAGATATGCAGCTTTGTTGAGCCATGGGCAGAGCCATGTCTCAACAGGGGGGATGGTACAGCTGGTGAACCAAGTGTTCACGCCATATGGCTTCTCAAATTGCTCTAAAAAATTCTGCGCGGTATGCCACGTTTGTAATAAACATCATGCACAAGGGGCGCTAAAGCCCAAGCAAGGGAGTTTCCCTACACCACCATATCCATTTCATACCATCTGTATGGATTTCATAGACTTGAATAAATGTGAAAATAAGAACTATTGTCTTGTCATTGTAGATATGTTTTCCAGATGGGTGGAAGCCTTTCCGACTAAAAATCCAGATGCTACAATGGTGGCCAAAGTTCTTGTTAAAGAAATCATCCCTAGATTTGGCATTCCGGAAAGGATCTACAGTGACAACAGCACATACTTTGTGAACCAGACCATACAACAGTTAAGTAGACATTTTGGTATTTCTTTAAAAAAACAATCTGCAGGGCTAGTAGAGAGGCATAATAGGATTTTAAAAAGTAAGCTAAGAAAGTTAACAACAGAAACACAGAGAAATTGGATGTACTGTCTGCCCCTGGCACTGTTGAGCATGAGAACTGTTCCGAATGCAAAGGATTGACTCTTTTCGAAAAACTCTTTGGAAGGGCTTATTATATACCTCAGTGGAAATCTCTCATGCCCACAGACCAGGAAGCTGACAGTACATTAGCCGAGTATATGCGTAATTTGTTAAATTCTAAACATTTGTTGCAGTTAAATTCTGTTTCAGATAAAGAACGAACCGAACCGTCAGAAGTGGCAGTGTCCCCATGGACGTGGATCTGGCTGAAGGTAATTAAGAAGAAGAATTGGGCATCTCCAAAGTGGGAAGGTCCATATCAAGTGCTTTTGTCAACACCCACTGCAGTCAAAATCGCGGAGCATGCCTCCTGGATCCACCTGACACACTGTAAATTAGTTAAAAACTTTGAACTGGACAAAAATCTTGTTACATGCCAAGAGCAAAAATGATAGAGTCCAGAAGAAACAGGAATGCAGAACAACCCTTTCCTCAGAAGTATTGCATAATCATCCTGTTAACTGTACTAGTGACAATAATCTTTTTGTTGTGGCCTTTTCTTTTCCCAGCCACACAGACTGAACTGAATAAACGGGAAGTGTTAGCCATAAACTGGCATCCAAACTTTAACACTTACCAGGCGATTAAATATGTGCATGCTGAGACTTTTAATGTTTTGAATTGCTGGATTTGCACAGCTTTGCCAACAGCATACGGGGGGTTATTAATGACTACAGTCTCCCTAGGGGTCAATGAGACCTGGGAGAACTTGATTTATGATACCTCAACCATTACATCACAAGATAAAATAGCATTGCACTTGTCTGTTCCACAAAAGGGAACTGTGTGTTTTTATAAAAATCATACTGTTCAGGTGGGTTGGAGCAATTGCAATGTGACTGTTCCTTATAGATGTTACACTAAAGGTAACAAAGTAGATCTTTATTGTAATACAAACTATGATTCATTTCTTGGATTGATGCATAAGACACGAAGTAAAACATAATTCTGTTCTTTATAAACAGCTGTCTATAATTGATAGAAAAATGTTTCATGCAGGGCGAGTGTATATTCATAGCAAAGTTACTACTAAAGTAGAGGACTGTTTTTTGTGTGTGGCAGAAAGGCATACAAGTGGTTACCTGAAAATTGGTCCGGCAGTTGTTTTTTGGGTTACCTGGTTCTGGCCATACGACACACTGCAGTTTTGCCTCGAGGAAAAATTTGAAATGTCTGAGAGGTCATTAAGAAACCTGTGAATCCAGTAGGACAAATCGATGCGTGTTGGAAAGACCATCATTCCATAGGCAAAGAACTGACACACATGGACTTGAATGATAGCGGTATATCGTGGGCAGGCATATTACCAGCATATGGAGCAGTGAAATCGATTTGGGAGCTGAGAAAACTGTTGAAACTTCTCGAAGTAATGAGCAACGCAACTTTTTCTGCTCTCGAATTGGTGACTGATGAACTGAATGCTATGAGAACTGTAGTGCTCCAAAACTGCATGGCTCTCAACTTCACCCTAGTGGTGAGAGGTGGTACTTGCGGTTTAATCCAAGAAGAATGCTGTTCGTATTTTCCTGACCATAAACACGAGATAGACAATCATCTTGAGGTAATTCAGCAAGTGTCAGACATGACCAAACCAGGCCCAAACCCACTGATGGACTTTTTCCAGAAATGGTTTGGGGGGTGGGATACCATCCTAATGAACATCCTGATTGCCATTTGTGTAGGTATGCTCCTACTGGGAGTATGTGTTTGTTGTGGTATCCCCTGCATGAAAAGACTGATTAAAGACTTTATAGACATGTCAGTTTCTGAAACCTTATATCAAAGTACTGAGTTTGAAGAACTGTTAAAAGACTGAAAGTGCTTTCATAAGTTTAAAGTGAATGACTCTCTTAACTGCAAATCCTGAGTGGAAGAGGTTAGGAGAAGAAAACAAACTGTTTATGCTTATCTTGAAAGTAGAATAAAAGTATTAATAGGGGGGAAATGTTAGAAAAATATGTATTAATGTGTGTATTAGCAATATGCTTAGTGCATTTAGAGCTTGAAAAGGGTTAACACATTTATTCTATTTCATACTGTATAACTCTGTACAAACTGCAGATGCTTTCTGACTTTGCATTGTTAGCTAAAATCTTGCTTATGCCTTGGAAATTTACTGAGAAGCAGGTGATTTCTGCTTGCGTTAGGAAAATAATGAATAGAACAATACTACTTGTATGAAACTTAGACAAGAAGTTCCGCTGTGCTGTGTGAAAATACACAGCTGTAGAAGTTACAGATAATTAGGACAAAGCCTGCTTGAAAATATGAACTGCAATCAGCATTTGCTTGTATCTATATTAGAAGAATACCTTGAAATGTAACACTGTACAATAGACGTTTGTAAATGGATTAATGGTCACCAAGGCCAGGTTGTTTTTCTGAAAAGTTTCTTACAAATCTAGTCATGTCAGCAGAAAATCTGAAGTAACATCTGCTGTAGAACAATGCTAAAAGTTGTGCTTGATTACATCAGCTTAGAAGGCCATGACTTGTAAAACAGTATAAGAATGAACATACTTCCTGTTAGTGGTTAGACAAATCCTCGCATTTGCATGTTTTTGTCTCCTTGCGGCAAGTAAATTAAAGTGCCTTAACTGAACCTTACATGTATTGGTCTTTGTAGTTTTTTCCTTTGACAGATATCCACCAGTATATCCTCTAGTCCTGGTTCATCTTTTCTATCTCCCATTTTTTTCTGCACGCCTTTCTTTTGATGACATTCTGGACTTCTGCATTACACTATCAGATTTCAATATGTACCTTATTTCCAGGGTCTATATCATATGAATGAAAGTTCATAATCTCAATCAGTCTAAAGAGGGAAAATGCCGGACCTGTAACTCCTTATTGTGTGTGTGGGGGGCTGCACCCTACACACACCCCCGCTAAATATATATACCAACTCCGAGATCGCACTACAGTGAGGAAATGGTAAATATTCCGACCTTCACTGTACTGTGATCCCACAAAAAGCTCTTTGAGATCCAGCATTTTCACTCTTCAGAGAGTTTGAGATTATGAACTTTCGTTCATCTAATATAGACCCTATTTCCATACCTGGCTTGGCTGCATATCTGTTCTACAGTCCTCACAGATGCTGTTTTAAGGTGCTGTTATTCTTTTTTAACTCCACCTATTTTTTTTTTCTTCTTCCTGAGGTGCTATCACCCTGAGTATTTCCTTGAACTGCTGTGCTTTCTCTCCAGTCAACAACCAGGTCTTCAGCCTGGTCTCTGTTGCCCTTAGAGCCTTCTCTGGCCACTGCTTGCAGTTGATGTTGGCAACCAGTGGGTTATGTGTGGCCCAGCCATTTCACAGTTGGTTAATTTGCAATCTCTGATTTTACCTCACTGCTGTTTCCTTACTAGGAGGAAGTCTTTTTTTTTTTCCAGCATTTGCCTATAGGTTCATAGGTTAGTACTAAGCTAACTGCCCTTGTGGGCCATTTTAAGCCTAGCCAATTACCCCATGTGAGAATCAAACCCTGCACCTTCTGCTTGCAAGGTGAACACCTTAACCATTATGCCAACCTCCCAACCCTTCCTGAGTCACATGTTAGCCACTCTTATCTGTGATCTTGTGACTGTCTCCCTTACTGAAACACGTGTTGGCCACCCTCAAGCCATTTGCCAGAAAGAAGTCTAGAATGGCTTCTTCTTTATTCTGAATGTTTTCTCCTTCTTTAATGGACTCTCAGACTGCAGCTCTTATATATCCAGCACTTTATATGGCAGCTTGTTTCACAAGTCTTGCAAAACATATAGTAAGGAAATGTTTTCTTAAATAACGTTCTAGTAATTATTTTGTCGTCTGTTTGATATTATGTCACTAATCTTAATATCATCTCAATAAGACTCTTTATACCAGCACCATTGTTTTTTTAATTAATTTGATTCAACTCAATTTCTGTAGTGTTGTTAAAAGAGAGCACAATGATAACAGAACAGAAGTAATTAACTGTACAGCTTAACACTAATTAATTTACTATATGTCATTGTATCAAATTAATTTATTGAAAATAAAACTTGTACTACCAGTAATTTGACAGACAACTTCTTCAGAGATTTAAAGAGCACTTTACATAACACCTCAAAATTAACACACCCACCCTGGCATACAAAAAGGATTACAATGGTATGGAGGCTTTAACTGGAAAGATTTCTTCATCATAGCTAGCATCTCCAATTCAGAGACTCATCTGCGAGTGCCATACTGTGGAAAGCTGCCTCACTGCAGAAGTTGCATCTTAATGCTTCAGTCCAGGTGCATAATGCTAATTAGACAATGATAGTTCATTACTATTCAAAAATGAGGACAGTGATTGGTCGAACCAGCTAGCATGCCCATTGTAAATCAAGCACATACGAATAGAAAAAAGTCTGTTCTCTAAAGTACCACTGAGTAGCCAGACTTTCTTCTGTTCATGTATGCTACAGTGGCATATGTCTCAGCTGTCCAGATTTTCACAGAATGTCCAGACTTTTGCCTCATATTTTTGGTCTGTTCCTCATAAAATGTGTAGTTTTCCAACAAATCACTGGATTGATGTCAATAAATAATGACATGCCTTCGAGTTTCAGACCTCATATCCTTCAGACAATGAACAATAACACAAGTTTTGTTATTCTAGCAGTTTTCTAAGTTTATAAATGCAACATTTACAATCAGTCAATATTTTGGAGCCTTTGTCTCCTGTTATTCAAGGTTTTGTCCACACGTCTTGAGTTAGGAGGCTGAGAAGTACATATGGAGGGCAGAGCAAATACAAGGAAAATCAGCTACATTCTGAAAAAACTAAAGAAATCTACCTAATTTTCTTTGTATTTCTGCTCTGTCTCTTTCATACTTCTAAACTGTCTGGATTTTATAGTTATAAAAAAGATTATACTGAGATTTTTCTTTTTCAATTGCTTGCTTTCAACAGCGCTCATGTACTGTGGGAAAGTAAGTCCCATGCACATGATCAGTACATCAACAAATGCAGAAGAAAGAGGAAATGACCTGGAAGAACACTCTGTTGCCATTATGCAAATACATTACTTAAGAAAGGTAAACAATTTATTACTTAAATAATTTCATTATGTGATGGCAATAACCGATTTGTGGATGTGAGTATATGAGGATTTACCCATGGCTGGATTAGGGAAAATCCTCATATACCTACCCCCATTCATTGCTTATTGCTTAATTAATCATGTGTTCTCTCAGTCCCTGAAATGGAAACAACTCCAGACTAACTCAGCAGAGTGTTTTCATGTACCCTTTCACTCCTATTGGAGTAGTCATGATATAGGAATGTATAGCAGGGCCATAGGGGTGTGTGTGTGTGTGTGTGTGTGTGTGTGTGTGTGTGTGTGTGTGTGTGTGTGTGTGTGTGTGTGTGTGTGTGTGTGTGAGTGTATGTATGATTGCTGGAGCATGCATGCAGGTATGTGGATGGTTATTTGTGAGTTTTTGTTGGGAGGACTTGCTTGTGGATATTTGGATGTATATCTATGCAAGACAATGTCTTACAGTGTGTTTGTGTGAGCGTGTGTGTATATGTTTAGCTTGCTGAAGATTTGTGTGTGTGCACATATAAAGGGTACCTATGTCAACATGATGCATACACAGGTGGGAAAACAATTGCACTTTATGGACTGATAGTGTAGTGTTCTGATTCAGAGATGTGGCACTGATCTGTTAATTAAGGATTTTTTCTCCATGGAGATTTCCCATGTATCTCAGTTGGAAATTTTCCTTCTCCCTCTTTCTCTGCCACACTAATTAACAGACCTGCATACTCCATTTGGAGTGGTGAAGAGAATCCCTGTGAATCATGGCCTACATGCTATGAAGATCAGAACTGTTTGATTAGCTACAAGTCACAGAATGGAAATTTTCTGTACATAGTTTTTTTTCATGCCACGGTGGTACGGCGGTAGCATTGTTACCTCACAGCAAGAGGTTCTCTCATTCGATTCTCGGCTTGGCTTGGGAGTGCCTTCTGTGTGGAGTCTGCATGTCCTCCCCGCGGTTGGGTAGTGTTTGAAAGACATGCGTGCGTAAATGGGCGTGCCTTTGTTGAAGGTTGGGCGTCGAGCTGGCACCTCGGCATTTCGTAAAAATCTACTGCCAATCATTAGCGGACCAGAGTTCCGCTGTGGCAACCCCTTACCGGGAAAAAGCCAAAAGACAAACAACTAGTTTCCTTACTCATACAGGCTGCCTTACTTTCTATAGTCATTTTACTGGAAAGATTATAAAGATTTTATGAATGCTTCAGTTTGATATTTAGGGTTTGGTAAGTAAAACAAAAGTTGTTATGTAGCTATGACACATATCTAAGATGTTGTATGAGGGAATTTACAGAACAGAATGAATATTATTTATGCGTAGGAAGCTGAAATAATAGTAAAGAAACCAGAAAGAAAAACCTGAGTACTAGTTAAGTCTGTTGAAGAAAACAAAATTGTTTGATTACACTGCTAAGGTCTATTATCTTCAGTTATTCTTAACAGCTTCAAATTTCTTACCAGTATGTTCAATGGTGAATCAAAATAAAATTAGCATATAGCTATTTTTGAGTGTATAACATAATATTGCACAAACAGTAATTAGAACAGCATTCAACTGATAAACTACACAGAAGGAAAATGACAAAACATCTTAAAAAAAGACCCATTGAAGTGAAAGTGCACTACATGGAACATGCACTTTCACAAAAGCCAGTTCTCCGAACCGGAAAAAAACAAAACAACAAAAAAACTACTTTAAACAGTATTTTGCAGGGGCCCAAACCCCCCCTGCACCCCGCATGTGGGGCGCTGTGCCCCCCAAACCCCTCTACTTAAATATACTAACTCTGAGATCACACTACAGTGAGGAAAAGGATATATTTCCTTATTCCCACTGTAATGTGCTTCGGAGAACTGTATTTAGCGAAAGTGCACTTTCGATTTAGTGCACTTTCGCTTAAATGGGTTCGATCTTCTGGTTGTTGAGAAAGTGTGTTTTCGACAATCAGAAGTAGATATATATATATATATATATATATATATATATATATATATATATAAAATAGTGTGTGTGTGTGTTACTGATATACGCATGCACACATACACACACACATACACACACACACACACACACACATATATATATATATATATATATGAACAGAACACCCAAGCGATAATACTGACGTATTTGTGAAGAAAAACACAACCCAACCCAGAGCTACGATTGTATAACAATAGTGTAGCAACAACTTGTACTTATTGTATAGATGCGACTAGCAAAAGACAAAGCAAAGCAAACTGTTAGCTGCAGATACAAGTGCGTCCCAGGTAGATAAACCATGCAATGCGATGTCGCCTGATATAAGCAGTTACTGGAACGTTAATAAATCAGAGCCGTTTGCTCAAAGCACAGTCAGATTGTATCCAAACACTTATAGGTAAACGGCTACTTCCCTGCAATACACTGTACCATTCTGGTAAATCCAAAGTCCTTAGAACGAACAGTTGCTGTCATAAAATGCTGAAACAAACCATGCGGTTCGGTGTTACGGTAAAACACTTCTAATGCCAACACTCTAGTGGTTCCAAAGAGCTCTAACTCATGCGATTACTTTCCTTCCAAGTAATGAAAACAACCATGCGGTTCAATCTTGCGAAACTAACTTTTTAATTAGGTAGCGCTTCGCGGTGTACCCCACCGCTTCATCAGACAAAATGAGAACACATCACAGCCTTTATATACAAATTTAAAAACCGACTAATCTTGTTAAAAACATCTTAATAGCTTGTTAGTTCAAATATCTCACCTTGTTGAGATGAATGAATCCATAGCGCTATGTTGTGGCGGAAATTACGTCACCAAGATACATAGCGAAAGCAGGAAATAAATCCTGCATGGCAAGTTTTAAAGTAATACATGCTAAAAAATCTTTTCTGCTATCTACTAAGTCATAAATGCAGAATCAATAAAAACACATTTACATTAAAATCTAATGCATATCATTATGGTTTAAAATGCATGAAGAAACAGGTGCGAGTTACTAAAAATGTGTGCATGTAAATATGAAGTGTAAACAATGTGTAGAAGCTATATATTATGTAACTAAAGTAAGGAGCTTATGTGAAAAACTTATCACATCACCGCATACATGACACAATCAGGATGTAGATCCAGCATATCAGACTCCAAAAATGGGTCATATTAAAAAATTCTAGTTAGAAATTCTTTGTACATTCTGCTAGACCATATGGACAAATTAAAAAACAAATACCACAATTCAAAATAGCCGCAAAAATCGTCATTACAGAATGCGATAAATGTACGCATGGAAATGTAAAATATTAGGAATAATGTATTGTGTAAAGGCTGATTGATATGCACAACTAATGTGAAAAGCTTCGTGCATGACGACCAGGATAGCAGGATAATCAATTCACCAGATGGTAATGAATCAGTATATGTGACACCTAATGAAGACGATGTATTAAATTCTGCAGCTCATATAGATAGAACCAGAAATATAGGAAGCTCAGGAAATACACTTGCAGGAGCGGTAAGGAGGAGAATTCAGTTGGATGGACAAAGTAATTCGGGTTTTCCACTTCCCATCCGAGGGAGCAGGAAACTATCTTTGGATACAGACAACAGCTATGGAGCAAAGAGGAAAGAACCTCCACAAGTACAACGAACATTACAGAAATACTGGAATTCCAGCCTTTGAATTATTCCGGGCATGTACAGAATGTAGGAGACCTAACATCTTTAGTACATAATATATCTAAATATATTCTATCGGATGACGAAATCAGTGTACTAAATAAAGGGTTATCGTTTATACCTACGACCAATATGGACATCAGCCAGGCTGTATTATCGGTGAGATTATTTATTCGAAAAATCTCATTAAAAATTATGTTTGATTCTGAACAAAGTAATGCAGATCTGAAACATCACACAGGTCTTAGGAAGAAAAGTGTATTTACGCCTCATTTACAAACAAATCATGAAACTTTCATTAAAGTAGTTGAATCTGAGCTATATGAAGCACTGTCACGTCCATGTTCTTTTAAGAACAATTTAACATATCAGGAGAGTCAAGCCCTTCTCAGATTGAGACAAAATAATGAGATCATTGTGAAAGCGGCAGATAAAGGGGGTCCTATTGTCGTGTTAGATAAAGAGTATTATTGTCACAAAATGAGAGAGCTATTAATGAGTGGATCCTACGAAGCAATCTCTCTTGATGATGTTTCAGCTATACAAGACAGGCTAAGTAATACCATTGAAGAATGCAGGAATCTAGGGCTAATAGATTCAAATCTTTACTCATATTTTGAAGTAGAGTTCCCGTTAATACCTACTATAAGTGGGCTACCCAAGATTCATAAGAACATGCATACTCCTGAGTTAAGACCAATTGTCTCTGGAGCAGGCTGGTTGACAGAACCAATATCTATATATTTGGACAATCAACTTAAAAAGCATCTTGTTGACTATCCACCAGTCCTGCGTGACACTGAGCAGTTCTTGAGGAGCCTCTTTAACACAATGAATGCTATATCAACACATCATAGTGTGATATTAGTTACTATGGATGTGGTGTCGCTCTTCACATGTATCCCGAATGATCAGGGAATAGCTTTTCTTAAGTCCTTCATGTCTAGGCATAGTCAATTAACATCTACAAGAATAGACTTTCTTTGCCTTCTTATGGAGATGGTTCTGGAAAACAACATCTTCATATTTCAAGACACCTGTTACAGACAAACCAGTGGCGTAGCTATGGGCACTAGTTGTGCAAATAGCTACGCCAACTTGGTTATGGCTGAATTTGAAGGAAGATATATGAATAACATCAAAGAAATATTGTTCTTTAAGAGATTTGTTGATGATCTCTTTTTTGTTTGGAAAGGTTCTCTACAGAGCTTGATGGAGTTTCACTCATATTTGAATGGAGCCACTGATTTCATCAAATTCACTTTGAACTACTCCACAGAATCGTTAGAATTTTTAGATGTGAGGATACAACTGACACAAGGACATTTTAACACCAGTGTTTACAGAAAAACATGTTATAAGGCATCATTTCTACATAGACGCAGTATGCATAATCCACAGTTATTCAGGAATGTAATCAAGGGACAGGCGATGCGCATATCACGATTATCTAGCCAGAATACACAATTCAAGAGGGAATTGGAAGTGCTACACACAGGTCTAGTTAACAGAGGATATAATACAAATGAAATAAGAGATGTATATTCCACTATGGATGAAATCAGACAAGAGAGGGCACAACCTTACTTCTCGGATCTCACATATATTAGACCTAAAAGGAATAATGCAATGGAGTTTGAACATCTAGTTATACCATATAGTAACAATGTGCATATTTTCAAGGATGTGATATCAAGAAGTTGGAATATTCTAACATGTGATGAAAAAACAAAAACAATAGTTGGGCCTTATCCCAGGTTTACTTATAGCAACATGTCCAATCTTAAACAACTATTGGAATCTAGTAACAACCCCACAATGGTGAGAACAGGGCTTGAGAAAACATCAAGATGTGCGGAATGTGCACAATGTCGCTATGTGGATGAATCCCACTACTTCAAGCATCCAGAGAGTGGCAGACTTTGGGAACTCAGATTCAATGCTTCCTGCACGAGCCGCAATATAGTATATGTAGCTCACTGTAGCACCTGTTTTTGCTACTATATTGGCAAATCCAACCGTACATTGAGGGAACGGATCAGAGATCATTACTACTGTTACAATAGACATGATAACAGTAGTGCTTTAGCCAGACATATGCTAAATAATGGTCCGAATCACACCTTCCTCTTTCAGGTCCTTCATGTTGAGGTACCAACTAGACGCCTGGGTAATATTGTCAATAGGACAGAAGATGCTGAACTTCGTTGGATCCTGAGACTTGGCGCACATAGGGGCATGGGCCTCAATGATACTGTTTCGCTCAAAGCACATCTCAAAAGCAGGAAACTACATTAATTTCCTTCCTTGCTCCTTCATGTTTTGCCTCACATGCTCTCATTTTCCCTCAATGTTGTCCATGCACTACAGATAGGCCGTCACCTATACCCACATTTCCTTTTCACATTCTCCAAATGGGTTTTGCCTTTATACAATGGTTCTTCTTTTTCCCATATACATACACTCATATTCTTCTGCATTTATCTTCATACCTGGATTCTCCTTAGTGGGACAGGCACAGTTCCATTTTACTACACACAACATACACATACTTACCATGTCTTATCAGCAATATCATCATTTTCCACACCTCCATTCATCTCTGTACATTGTTCATTCAATCCTATTTACAGTTGTTTTTCTCCTCCTTCATACATACACTCGCAGCACTGGCTATATTCAACTTCTATACCAGTTCTTCGCTCATCATATTTGTTTCTCCTTTCAGCACACTATATTCCATTTCGTCTTTGATGCACCGGACTTACATCGTGCTCATGCTATCCTGGTCGTCATGCACGAAGCTTTTCACATTAGTTGTGCATATCAATCAGCCTTTACACAATACATTATTCCTAATATTTTACATTTCCATGCGTACATTTATCGCATTCTGTAATGATGATTTTTGCGGCTATTTTGAATTGTGGTATTTGTTTTTTAATTTGTCCATATGGTCTAGCAGAATGTACAAAGAATTTCTAACTAGAATTTTTTAATATGACCCATTTTTGGAGTCTGATATGCTGGATCCTGATTGTGTCATGTATGCGGTGATGTGATAAGTTTTTCACATAAGCTCCTTACTTTAGTTACATAATATATAGCTTCTACACATTGTTTACACTTCATATTTACATGCACACATTTTTAGTAACTCGCACCTGTTTCTTCATGCATTTTAAACCATAATGATATGCATTAGATTTTAATGTAAATGTGTTTTTATTGATTCTGCATTTATGACTTAGTAGATAGCAGAAAAGATTTTTTAGCATGTATTACTTTAAAACTTGCCATGCAGGATTTATTTCCTGCTTTCGCTATGTATGCGGTGACGTAATTTCCGCCACAACATAGCGCTATGGATTCATTCATCTCAACAAGGTGAGATATTTGAACTAACAAGCTATTAAGATGTTTTTAACAAGATTAGTCGGTTTTTAAATTTGTATATAAAGGCTGTGATGTGTTCTCATTTTGTCTGATGAAGCGGTGGGGTACACCGCGAAAGCGCTTACCTAATTAAAAAGTTAGTTTCGCAAGATTGAACCGCATGGTTGTTTTCATTACTTGGAAGGAAAGTAATCGCATGAGTTAGAGCTCTTTGGAACCACTAGAGTGTTGGCATTAGAAGTGTTTTACCGTAACACGGAACCGCATGGTTTATTTCAGCATTTTTTAAGACAGCAACTGTTCGTTCTAAGGACTTTGGATTTACCAGAATGGTACAGTGTATTGCAGGGAAGTAGCCGTTTACCTATAAGTGTTTGGATACAATCTGACTGTGCTTTGAGCAAACGGCTCTGATTTATTAACGTTCCAGTAACTGCCTATATCAGGCGACATCGCATTGCATGGTTTATCTACCTGGGACGCACTTGTATCTGCAGCTAACAGTTTGCTTTGCTTTGTCTTTTGCTAGTCGCATCTATACAATAAGTACAAGTTGTTGCTACACTATTGTTATACAATCGTAGCTCTGGGTTGGGTTGTGTTTTTCTTCATATATATATATATATATATATATATATATATATATATATATATATATACATATATATTATATTAGTGATTGTATGAGTCATTGAGTCATGTCGCTGTCCAGGAGTGGCTCCATCTTGTCATCTGGGACCCAGGGGTGACAGTACCCTTGCTGACAAGTAATCAACCCATGTCTCAAATGATAGAGACTGCTTTATTTTATTTTTATTTTTTTTATTTTACATTTGTTTACCGGTATAGTCCGACTGGACATATGTCCATTTACAGCAGAGGCTCGGGGAGAAAAGCTCCGCAGCAATTAACATAAGCAAAAATATTTAAACACATGATAAGTCTGCAATCACATATACAACGTTTTGAGACATAAATACAGTAAAACATCAAATTTGATAAAAGCATGGAGTTATATAATATTTGAAACATCATCTGAGAAAGATTCTTGAAACTGTAGCATAAATACAAAAATAATGGGGAAGGAAACAGTCTATGGTGGTACCCCCCCTGGACGACATCTGTATATACCCTATCAGATCCATTAACCTGCTGTTATCCCCCTCCATTTTGTATCTGTGCACAGCCTTATATTTTTAAGAATCCCCCTCACCATCATCTTCCTTCTGTTTGTCTCCTGCAGCATTGTGTTGCCCCTCCCTCATTGTGTTACATCATACTCTTTTAGTCTTATCTGCCTTTCCAACTACCTCACCTGTTTCTCTTGTGTCTTCCTCTTAACTTCCTTCCTTCTTTCAACCCGCTGGGAAGGCCGCAAATTTAATATTACCAAAATAAATGAAACTGATAGACTCAACATGGGGTCAGACATCCAGTCACTGATTCAATGTGGCTTCAAGTTCACTATGTTTTTTCCATCGGTTGTACTATTTTTTCCTGGAGTGGGTCAGACTGTAACACCACCAACAAACACAATTTTCATATATTTGTAAAAGAGTTTTAATATACTTCAATTTTACATTTAAATTCTACAGTTTGATATTTGGACTTTCACCGTTTTTCCCACTATGCTGTCTTCTACTCAGTGGATTACTGTTTCTTCAGATGATGCCTGGGCAAGAAAAAAAATAACTTTAGATTTTTTTATAGGTAGTTTTGTATCTGTGTTGCATGACTATAATGATGTTTCTCCAGATAAAATATGTATTCATTATAACCTACACAAGATAATGCCTTATATTCTTCAAGTCACAGAGGTTCTGACAGTGGTTGGTTCAGTCAATGCCATCCAGCATTAAACAACTATAGAAGCATCTATTCCATATATTTCAGTTTTTCAGAATGAGTTAGTGCCTATCTATCTTGAACATTTTGGGGTCTCTCACTGTTTTGAAAAACAGCTGACTAAAATTTGTACACAATGTTGGGATGGGTGCTCTATTGGTTATTTTGACCAATCCACTGATGTTATTCTAACATTCAGTTTGTTAAAAACTGTTTGTATCTGTTGCAGGGGTCACGCCTTTAGAGTGATTAAATATACAATAAATACATAATATTTGATGTGAGCAAGAAGTTGAATGAAAGTATGATTTTTTTTTACATTCCAGAGTTGCACTTCACTTTTATGTTGTTATGCAGCCGGAATGTCTACATACATACCTAGCCTCCCATTTCAGAATTATATTACATTTTATACATGACTTTTGATGATACTGGATGAAGGTCTACATCTTTAAGGAAGCTGTTATATATAGGTATTGTTATGTATACCTTGTGTGTTAATGAGGTGGATCTTCACTATGTAGGATGTGCTTAATAGCTAAAAGTGGTTAAAAACTGGAGAAGTGCTTTGTGACTACCAGTTCACTCCTCCCCGCACTGCAGTCAGATTGCATATTTTTTTGTAGATTTTGCATTCTCTAAACTAAATTATCAGATACTAGATTGGCTTACCTTGTCCATGGGTTCACTGGTGTCCCTGGAAGAGGTACTCATCACACATTCAATTTATTTTCTACAAACTAGTTGCCTTTAACTGCGTCCTAAATTAAAAAGTTAGTCAATGTTTATTCCTCACTTGACACTCCACTCAGCATTATAACTTGACATCCCAATGGGGCATTGTTGGACCTTGAATAGTTACATTTATTTAACTTGTATGCTTGGAATTTCAAAGGTATAAACTTTTACCTACATGACTCATAGATGCTGCAGAGAGATATATAAACCTTGAGTCTAAAATTAATAACCTTGTATTGATATTTAGCAGGTGGATATAAGATTACAATCTCTCTTTAATTAAATTTTTTAATTTCAACAATCACTGATGACTACCCATATAGTACTGTACATTAGACAGTTTTAATAATGTTAAATTTAGTGTAGAGCTATTAAAGATCTACTTTTTTTTAGTTTAGTGGACCTTAACTTGGTAGTCAAAATCTAGTGAAGTGAACTTATGATCTCATGCTAAATTTTATGATGCAGAGTGGAACTGAGTTACATAAAATACAAAAAGTATTAACAACTTCTGATAACCAGCTAAATGCCACTGTATACACTTTAGTTGGGTACAGTTTTCTTTAGGAGGGGTTGGGGGTGTGTTTCAAATATTTGTTTGGGCTATTTAGTTATTTGCTAACCTCACATAGCAGTTACAAGATCACGCCCTTCAAATGGGAGACTAGCAAGTTTAATGAACCCTTTTCCATTGCTCTTTTGGGTTACAGGTATAAGAATTTGGGGGATAGACCAGCTAAAAGATGTAACATATTGAAGCACAACTGATTCCTTAATTTATACATGATTGCTTCTAAACTATCCAGGTAAGAAATCAGATGGGTATTTGTTTATAGTAAACACAGTGGTACTATCATTTTATTTGTACCAGTTTCCTAAAAGAGAGTTTCTCATGTCAGGATTTCATCTTTCAATGTCTATGGTCGACAGGTATAAGTTAAAAAAATGTATTTTGCCATCTGCTGTACTAGATGCATACAAATGCATGTCTCATGCAAGAGGATGACATATGTCCTTCACAATTTGACTCTTTAAGAAGGAGATGGATCCCATACACCTTTGCATACATTTAAAATGGACAGTTTTAGAACACTTATATCACAGTTTCAGAAGATAAAACAAATCTATTAAATATTGATTTTAATTATAATAATTCCCTGATCTTCTTCTTCTTTCGGCTGCTCCCGTCAGGGGTAACCACAGCAGATCAACTGTTTCCATTTCTTCCTGTCCTCTGCATCTTGCTCTGTCACACCAACCACCTGCATGTCCTCTCTCACCACATCCATAAACCTTATCTTAGGCCTTCCCTTATGTAACTTCTATTATTCAGTCTTGGAAGTTCCCAGGTTCAAATAGATTTAGCATTTCTTTTTTAAGTATTTAAACGCTGCTTAGCTCCCATATTACTCAAAATATCCAATCATCTTAAGATTCAGCACTGTAGACAAACATATAAAGCAAACTAAAATCATGTTTATATTAAAATACAGTTCGGACCCATTATTCATAAAACAAAGATTGCCCAATCTCTCTTACCTATGCTGATATAAAATGTATGCAACTAGTTTAACTAATTCTTATTGAATGATTGCAAACCAAATAATCTCAAGATTCCATTTTTAAGATTTATGGAAACTAGACAAATGCAGCGCAAAGACATTATGTTATAAAAAGTTTTTCATTATAATGCATATAAGAGTGAGCAAAAAAAGTGTTTTTGCTTGACATGCCAGTAATCCGTGTCAGAAAAAAAACACATATTTTATGAGGGGGTGGGGGTCTCTTGTTCAAGTATTCTGCCTGTTTTGTTGTGTTGACAAAATTATTTTTTTTGTTGCAGTATTTCTAGCAGATTAGGTCTTGATTCAGCTTTCAAATGCTGTCTTTGTTTTTGGAAATGACAATTTATTAAAGCCAATTAGAGTTTTGTTTGGAACAAAGTATGTGTGCTCTTTATCACAGTAGCTTTTGATTCATTTATTCATTGAAACTGTTATTTGCAACTGTATTCCAACTCAAAAATCTAAATAATAAATATTTGTAGTCAAATTATTAACTTTATGTCTGTTATACTTTTAGAAGTCTAACTTAACAAATTCCTACCCCCATGTGCAATCAAGAAACTGTTGTGAAGATGAATTTCAGCACTGCTCATGCCTGGGCATGGAATATTGTTATGATCATTATTGGACCATCTACCAGGTGATGCTGATGGCAGTCATAATGGTCATAATACCGTGTGTTAACTTGGTAGCTTGGTCGGCTTGATGGACAGAGTCCAATTTTTGCGGCAATTCTGAAGCAATAGCTGGTTAAGTGACTTGTGACATGTCTCACAGTAGGTAAATGAGGATAGAGAGAATCAGGTTCTATACTACTGGAAGTACACCTCATCACCAGAATCTTCTGTACCAGCTGTCATCAAAAGTAGGGTGAGGTGTTTTCAGCAAGAGCACCTAGGTAGTGAGTAATACAATACTTGGCAGTGCGTACAAGTTGACAGCATAATAAAGTTAAACTGTTCAGAATTTTGCAAAATGTCCAGATATTTTTGCTTCATATTTTTGGTTTGCTCCTGTTAATATGATGCTCCCCACCCACTCATAAAATATGCGTGTTTTCTGACAAATCATTGAAAGTTGCAGTCACTAAATCATGACTTGCATTTCAGGATTTATACACTTAAGAAAATGTATACTAATGCCAAACCTGTCATACCAACTTTTAAAGTGTATAAGAGCAATATTTAAAATATGTCCCTGATTTTATCCCTTTGCCCCCCCCCCTACACACACATTATTTTTGACTTTGTCCTGAATTCTTGTTAAAGAAGTTGAGAGGTATATGCAGTATCTGTTTAATAACTTTGAGACATGATTTTGTACTAAAAAAAAAAAAAACACTGGACTCGTGGCATTCCTATCATGCTTTGTTGGTCAACGCATAGTCTGGTTTCATTATGCCTCAATAAAGCCAAACAGTTGCAGAACAAAGTTGAGTCCATAAAGCCAACGCTAAATAGAATAAAAAATAAACCAAGCAATGCTAATACTGAACAAGTGTTTAATAAAACAGAGCTTTCAGGTCAAACAAACCCTTCATCAGTGTATAAAAGTTCTAACACATAATAACCATATTTATACCATAAAGAATCACACAGCCATTAATTATTCAATTAAACAATTGACATCCTGGTTACAAAATAATAATGAAATTTTAAAGCATAGGTCTCTATTTCAAGCACATTTGTTTATGTCTTAAGATAGGTTTTAAAGAAACAGTTTGGTTTAAACTGGGTAGTACATCTGCACAAAGACATATTATCCATTGATATTCCTTCATTTCAAGTTTGTTATTCAAATCTCCACCCTGCACATCTTTATATACTCTGTCACTCTAAAGGAAAATGTATGTGCATTACCATACTCACTAATATGTTTAGCTAGAAAGCTGATATCAACTTTTCTCCTGATTTCTGAATAATGCTCAGTTATTCTTTCCATAGGTTCATAGGTTCATAGGTTGGTACTAGGCTATCAGCCCTAGGGCCTATACAAGCCTAGCCATAACAATTCTCTGGCTATTTCTTCCCACATTATTTACTTTCCTGGACCCCTGTCTAGCAGGGCGACTGACGTGATCCCTGGGGTGAATTTCCTTTCTCCCATCCAATTGTCAAGGTTCCTCTTGAAGAGGTCCAAAGAGGCACTCTGCTTGACATGTATAGGCAATCTATTCCAGAGTCTGGGGAGTCTCTGGGTCAGGAACCTATCCCTCCAGCATGTTTTTTTTATTGTGATGACAAGGTTTAGATCCCTGGAGCGTGTAGCTCTGAGGGATTGGGATTTCTTTAAGTGTAGCATGTCCAACAGCTCTTGGTTTGACATGGCCTTGTATGTTAAGCAGAGATCGCCTCTGAGTAGACGATATGCGACAGAGTATAGCTGGAGTTTTTTAAGGCGGTCAGCGTAGGGCATCTGCTTTAGGCCTGTGATTCTTTTAGTGAGGTATTTCTGAGGCCTTTCCAGTTGTTGCTGATGTCTTGAGAGGTACATACCAAATGGGGCGTTGTATTCTATAATGGGTCTAATGAGGGATGAGTACAGTGGGACAATGACCTCCTTCTTTCTGGATGAAAAGCCCTTCGTGATGAGGTGTGCCACATAGAAGGATTTCCTGACTGTTGTGGCGATGTGGTTATCGAAGGTGAGACCACTGTCCACCTGTGTCCCTAAGTCTCTTATCACACTTTCTGTGTTTAGTGTACTGCCACCTATATGGTAATTCATGGATACATGTTTTTTCCCAAAGGGGATAACAATACATTTCTTGGCATTGAGCTTGAGCCCATGGCTCTGGCACCAAGCATCTGTTTCTGTAAGGCCCTTTTGTAGAGTATCCACATCATTTGGGGATTCAATAATGGCTACCAGTTTGCAGTCATCTGCAAACTTTGTTAGCCAGAGTCCCTTAGTGTTGACCTGTACTTCAGAGAAGTAGATGCCAAACAAGAGCAGCCCCAGGACTGAACCTTGAGGTACTCCACTTGTCACTTGTCTGGAGCTGGATTTGGAGTCGGCTACTTTTACAGTGTGGGTTCTATCAGTAAGCCATTTAGCAACCCATTGGGTGACATAGGGATTAATGCCCAACTTAGTAAGTTTATCTATGATTCCAGAGTGGGGGATGGTGTCAAAGGCCTTGGCAAGGTCTAGATAGGCTGTGTGGACCACCTTACCCTTGTCCATGGCTCTGGAGACTGATTCAAAGAAGTCAATCAGGTTCAGGAGACAAGATCGGCCCTTCACAAACCCAAACTGGGTGGGGTCCAGTGTTTGAAGGTTGCCAATGTCTTTGTTTATAAGTTCCATGATAATACGCTCCATGGCCTTGCAGATAAGGCTTGTCAGACTGATGGGACGGTAGTTTCCGGTATCCAAGGTGGATCCCCCCTTATGGATTGGGATAACTGTAGCTCTGCGCCACTCAGTTATCCCAATCCATATCCCAACTCGCCTTTAGTTTTCTAGTCGATTTCCCAACATAAAATGCCTGACATCTGTTACAGGTAGCTAAGTATATTATATTTGTTGTAACACATGTTGCTGAACTTGAAAATACTTAATTCTTTTTAGTTATTGGCTGTTGAAAAATATTATTTTTATTTATAACATCACAGCAACAACAATTGTAGCAGGGAAGGGTACCCAGTTTAGTTATTGTTGCCCTGGCATTCTTAACATTCATATCCTTATAACATAGCTTCTGTTTTCAATTCTGGCAATTTCTATATGAAAAACTAGGTACCATGCCAATTATCGGACATAATTCTGGTAGAGATGTTAATATATACCAATTATTATTACTAATTTTTCTTATTTCAGAAGTAGCTCTATTACATGTAGTCACAATTCACAATTTGCCTATATTTGAACTTGTGTTAGTAATTCCGCAGGATTCCAGGGATGCTTCCATTGTAGTCAATGAAAGTATGGTTTTGTACTTTCTTCCCTACAACCTAAAACATACCCAATTTCCATATCAAAGGACTCATTATTATAGCCCCTCTCCATAAATTCATCCTTCAATTCCTTCATTTGTTTTTTACATTCTATCGTAGAGGTATTGAGTCTACTGAGCATAATAAACTGGGCTTTAGTAACACTCTTAAACACATAGTGGGCATTTCAACACCCAATAACTGAAAAGAATTATGCATTTTTAAGTTTAGCAACGTGTTACAACGGATATAATATACTTAGCTACTTGTAACAGATGTCAAGCATTTTATGTTGGGAAATCAACTAGAAAATTGAAGGAAAGAATAACTGAACATCATTCAGAAATCAGGAGAAAAGTTGATACCAGCTCTCTAGCTAAACATATTAGTGAGTATGGTAATGTGCATACATTTTCCTTTGAGTGATAGAGTATATAAAGATGTGCGGGGTAGAGACTGACTAACAAACTTGAAATGAAGGAATATCAATGGATAATACATCTTTGTGCAGATGTACTACTGGGTTTAAACCAAATTGTTTCTTTAAAACCTGTCTTGAGACATAAACAAATGTACTGGAAATAGAGACCTATGCTTTTAAATTTTGATTATTGTTCTTTAACCCGGATGTCAATTGTTTAATTGAATAATTAACAGCTGTGTGATTCTTGATGGTATAAATATGGTTAGTATGTGTTAGAAGTTTTATGCACTGATGAAGGGTTTGCATGACCCGAAAGCTCTGTTTTATTAAATACTTGTTCAGAATTAACGTTGCTTGGTTTATTTTATATTCTTTTCATTATGCCTCAGACATTAGCTAAACACCACATGTGATGGAAAAGGGTGAAAGTTAGAATCGTCATCATTTCACAGAGTAGCAGAAGACACAGTAGCACAAGGCAGGTGTATATTATAACATCGAAGTGTCAGAACTCCCAATGTTATAACATCAAATCGGAAACCTCGAAGACCGACAATATCAAAGCCGTGGAACATCAAATTCTTTCCTAGGGAAAGAATTCACTGGAGCATTTCCATGTCTTCGCTATTCCCTCCACACTTGGAGTTGGTATATTTAAGTAGGGGGTGTGGGCGGCAAAGCCCCCCACATTAGAAATAGTTAGTAGTGTTTGTGTGTTTTGTGTTTTGTACTGGAACAGCGATTTTTTTTTCCCAGGGAAAAAAAATCGCTGTTCTCAGTCTTCAGGGTTTTCAGCTTTCATGGTTTTGGGTTCGATGTTATAACATTCGAAGTTTGACACTTCGATGTTATAATATAGACCCCACAAGACTGTCACACAAAAGGGATGTGAAAAGCAAGGTGGAAGTTGTGGAACAGGGCCTCAAATACACGAATTAGGGCTCACAATAATAAACAAGACTGATAACATAAAGTGGATGCAGGGCATGTCAGTGGAGCGGGATGTTGGTGTGGGATCACTGGAAAGACAGATGGTATCTTAGGGTTGTCAGTGATTATGTCCTCTTGTGGCATGGACTGTATTCTAGTCTTTTGGTGTTAATTTGCTGCTGCTAGGAGGCAGTTCTCAAGGAATCTCCTCTCATGTATGGAGCTCTAATTATTGGCCTTGGCCTGCTGTACCTTTGTTGTAGCTTTGCTCATTAGAGCATGCTAGGCTCATAACTTTCTATGACAGGTATTATATGCAACTCTGTACCCTGACAATGAATGATGTCTGCAGTTGGAGAATAATACTTATGTAGGAAGGTTGTAATGGCCATGCACAGTGAGAATGCACAATAGCTTCTTGCAGCTCCATGCATGGCTGTTGTGTTTAAACCTTGCAATAGTCCACTTTCAGACATATCCATTGTCTGTATCATTCCCCAGCCTTGGATAACACTGTGCAGTATGGGCAGATATGATGGCTCTGGAAACTCTACATAGGGTGGTGCTCCTTATGCCATTGTGTATCACCATAATCCTCACTATAAACATCACACTATGATGTCTGGTTTCTTTGTCAAGACACATCTGGACAGAATCATACTGAAGGCTGTCTAATATACCTAACAGCTCAGTTAAGGCCTTCACACTAATGTACATCAGCCAATTAATATCCAAATATGACTGCACCCTAAGGGGAAACTGTGATATTTGATGGTGTTGTGTACCCCTGTTTTGTAGACCTGTGATCAGTAAGCTTACTGAGGAAGCAGTAGACACCCTAAAATCTGGAGTTTTGACTACAGAAGTACTTAGAAGCTCTTAGTTACAAAGCTTTCTTACCACACAGATGACATTGTACACATAAAACATACAGATGGGGGCATTATTTTCAGCCATATATATGCATCCTCTGTGGAGGAAGCTTTTTATGTAGAGTGAGACAGACACTAGTGTAACTGTGTCCTCTGACTGTGGTCCATCAAGTAATGCAGAATCTTTGCTGATTCTGTAGAGGTGTGCATATCAGCACATTACCCAACCACCGCCATTTCTATATGATTCCCATCACTACTTCCATTTATATAAAGCACCATAGTGAACGCTTTATACCATATAAGTGTACCCTTGTCACATGCAGGACAGATTTGTATATACAGCTAATTCCTTCTCAGGTAATGTTTCACCTTCTCAGGTGGTGACAGTCTGTTGCAAACCTAATCTTTGGTGTACTTGTGAAAAGAAATCTGCATTTGTGTGCTTTGTCATGATACACCCAGTAGCATAGCAACTCAGTACTCATACTATTTTTGTGTGATGCTAATCTGGTCTATCACCAATTGAGACACAAGTAGAATGGGCAGGATAACACCAATATCTATTTTACCACTCATGATAAATCCTTTTTCATCATTTCCACAGAGCAACAAGGAATTATTCCATGTTTGCCATTTTTTGACAAAGAATATTTTTAATAAAATCCTCTGTCTTCTGTTTTGCATGATGGACCATACCAGTGAAGTGACCAGAAACCCAGTTCATAGGTTCATAGGTTCATAGGTAGGGACTAGGCTATCTGCCCAAAGGCAATTATAAGCCTAGCCAGCATATGTTGGCTTCCACCACCCCCTTAGATTAGTTCCCTGTGCCTTTGTCCAGCAGAGCCACAGAATTGATCCCTGGGGTAAACTTTCTGTTTCCCATCCACTCATCAAGGTTTCTCTTGAAGAGTGTTAGTGAGGAGCTCTGCCTAATGTAGATTGGAATCTTGTTTCAGAGCATGGGAAGTCTCTGGGACAGGAATCTATCCCTCCAGCACGTCCTATTTATTGTTATGGTGAGGTTTAGATTCCCTAGAGCGTGTGGCTCGAGGGGATATGGGTTTCTTTAGGTGGAGCATGTCCATCAATTCTAGGTTGGAGATGGCCTTGTATGTCAGGCAGAGATCACCTCTGAGTAGGCTGTATGCAGCCAAGTCCAGCTGGAGTTTCTTCAGTCAAGTTGCATAGAGCATCTGTCTGAGGCCAGTGATCCACTTGGTGATGTACTTCTGTGGTCTTTCCAGCTGTTGCAGGTGTCTTGTAAGGTACATCCCAAATGGGGCATTGTACTCTATGATGGGTCTGATGAGCGATGCGTAGAGAGGCACAATGACCTCTTTTGATCGGGATGCAAACCTTTTTGTGATTAGGTGGGCCACATAGAAAGATTTTCTAACCACTTTGGCAATGTGATTATCAAAGGAGAGATTACTATCTACTTGGGTCCCCAGATCCCTTATTATGTTTTCTGTATTTAGGGGGCTACCACCTATGTGGTAGTTTGTGGGTACTTTGTTTTTTCCAAAGGGGATGACTATGCACTCTTTGGCATTTAGCTTGAGGCCATGATTTTGACACCAGGCATCTGTCTCAGTGAGACCCTTTTGGAGGATGTCTGTGTTAGCTGGAGAGCCAATTATAGCCCCTAGTTTGCAGTCATCTGCAAACTTGGTCAACCATAGTCCTCCTGTGCTTTCCTGTACCTCTGAGAATTATATGCCGAACAGGAGGGGTCCTGGGACTGAGCCCTGGGGAACACCACTTGTAACCGGTTTAGAGTCAGACTTAGCTACAACAATTCTTACCATGTGGGTTCTGTCTGTGAGCCAGATGGCAACCCATCTCTTGATGTAGGGGTTTATGTTCAGGCTGGTGAGCTTGTCTATAATACCAGAATGGGGAATGGTGTTGAAGGCCTTTGTGAGGTCTAGGTATGCTGTGTGGACCACCTTTCCCTCATCTATAGCCTTAGTAAATGTCTCAAAGAGGTCCACCAAGTTTAGGAGGCATGATCTGCCCTTAATAAAGCATAACTGGGTAGGGTCCAGTGTTTGGAGGTTCACAATGTCTCTGTTAATGAGATCCATGATGATGCGCTCCATAGCTTTGCAGACCAAGCTAGTTAGGCTTATAGGGTGATAGTTCCCGGGGTCTGTTGTGGCTCCACCTTTGTGGAGCGGAATAAACATTGCTGTACATCACTCTATGGGCACATAGCCTTTGGAGAGGCTGAGTTTGAACAGTGTGTTTAGGTGAGGGGTTAGTTTATCTTTGAGCTTGTGTAGGACGCAGCCTGGGACACCGTCCGGTCCCACTGATGCTGTGTTTTTGGCTTTGGAGAAGTATGTTTTAACCTGAGTCTCTGATTTCAGGGGCACTACATTCTTCTAGTATGGTTATGGGCTGTTTTGGGGGTGAGAGGGGGATGAAATTTGCACTGAACCTGTCTGCCAGGATGTTGGCGATATCAGTTGATTCAGTGTAATTTGTGCCATTCTGCACTAATTCCAAGCAGATCTGAGAATTGCCACTTAGATTCTTGACATAGCTAAAGAATGCCTTGTGGTTATCTTTGGAGTCCTTGACAATTTTTTCTTTTGAAGCTAGCCTTGGATGATTTTATGAGGGATCGTAGTTTCTTGCTGATACTGATCAGGGATGTCTTCCCTTCTTGGGATTTTACTCTTTTCTGTACAAGTTTCCTCCTTCTATTGTATAGCTTATTTATGGCAGGGGTCCACCAGACTGGTTTCCTTTTCTTGGAGGAGTGAGTCTTGGTTTTGCTTGGGATAGCACAATCCATGCATTCTTGTAGGTCGGGCAGCATTATCCTTTAGCATGGGGGATTTGAAACTTTCCACCTCAGTCTTAAGTGATGTGAAGTTTGCTTTTGAAAAGTTTTTCACGGTGGTTTCTTTGACTGGGGGTGGAGGCGGAATGTGGATATTCAGAGTGATTACTTTATGGTCAGATCTAACTAGCAAGGGGTTGACTTCCAGTGTGGAACATCGGTCGCCCATGTTGGTGATGACCAGGTCCAATATGTTGTCAACTCTGGTGGGGGTGTTGACCAGTTGATCCAGGGCGTTTGAGTTTATAAATTCTAGGAAATGTTGGGCAAGGGAGTTAGTACTTGAGTAGTTCTCCCATTTAATGTTTGGGTAATTGAAATCACCAAATATCAGGGTGTTTGGTAGGACCTTTATGTTTCCCAGTGTTTCCAGAAATGTGAAATGGGGGTGCTGGGACATGGTGGATGATCTGTAGCAAGCTACAATTTGAATTGCAGTTTTGCCCTTTGTTAGTTGCACGTGGATGATCTCTGAAGCACTGTGCTGTGCCACTAACCTGGAGGTGTGGGTATCCTTGATGAATATGGATACACCCCCGTCTTTTGTATTTCGGTCTGGGTTTTGTGGCCAAAATGTATGGTATGAGTTGTAGCCTGGTAGTGCTGGGGTGCTCTCTGGGGCCTTAAACCAGGTTTCTGTTACTGCACATATATCAATTTTTTCCATACTGAGGAGTGCCTCGAGTGCATGCATTATGAGATTTAGACTTCTGGCATTGAGTAGCATTACCCTCAGTTTTTTGTTACTTGTGCTATTTACAGCAGTTGGTTTGTCTTTTTAGCCTTGCCTAAAAAAGGCACTATGGGGGTGGCAAGAGCCTTGGCCAGTATTCGAAAGCCTAAGGGTGACAGGTGCAAGCCATCTCTAGCAAAGCAGCATGGCTTGTTGAGCATGTCATCCCAGGCTGACAGACACTGGATCCCCTTTGAATGACACCAGAAGCTTAGCCAATTATTGAAATTAATAATTTTTTCTTTATACCATGGTATCATTCTTGGTGAGAGCATGATGCTACTCAGGGTCATGGTCAAACTGGCCTGGGCTACGTGATCAGAGAGCTCTTCCATGTCTCTTTTCATGTAGTCGAGGGAGGTAAGGCTCAGGTCAATCATACCAACATGGACAACGACAGAGTCGTATTTGTACTTGTTCTGGAGTGACCTGAGTGCTTGTGTTATGTAGCAGATCCTGGCACCTGACAGGCAGCTAACAGTAACCTTCTCCTTGTTCAGACTACTGAGTGAGATGTCAGTGTGCTTGACTATAGAGTCACCTATTACTAGTGTGTTGGGTATGTTATTTTGCCTTAAGGGCTGTGATTGTGTGGCACACTGGTTTTGTGAAATATGTGTATCATGGTTTGTGTTGGGGGTGGATGTTGCTTGGATGTCTGCTTTGGAGGTCTCTGTTGCTTTTGCAGATTTTTATTTAGAGTCTCCGAGTATGTGTTCGTGTATTTATGTGTGATTTTTGCCAGTGCTGGTTTAATAGGTCTATGTGAGACTGGTGGTATAATCCAAGTAATTCCCTTCTCCTCTTGACTGTCTGGTCCAGTCTTGGGTTGAGAGAGCTTAACCTCCAGTTTGGCTGTATAATTGCATCTCTCGCATAGGTTCATAGGTAGGTACTAGGCTATCGGCCCAAGGACGTACGCAAGCCTAGCCAACAAGGTTCCCTGGCTTACGTCACCCAAGAAAGTTATTTTCCTGTGCCACTGACGAGCAGAGACACAGAAGTGATCCCCGGGGTGTATTCCCTATTTCCCATCCACTCATCAAGATTTTTCTTGAAGAGTGCTAATGAAGAACTTTGCTTGACATAGATGGGTAGCCTGTTCCAGAGTATGGGAAATCTCTGGGATAGGAATCTATCCCTCCAGCATGTCCTGTTTATTGTGGTGACATGGTTTAGGTCCCTAGAGCGTGTAGCTCGGAGGGATTGGGATTTCTTTAGGTGTAGCATGTCCAACAGCTCTGGGTTTGACATAGCTTTATATGTTAGGCAGAGATCACCTCTGAGTAGGCGATATGCTACGGAGTAAAGCTGGAGTTTTTTGAGGTGGTCAGTGTAGGGCATTTGTTTGAGTCCAATAATCCTCTTTGTGAGGTACTTCTGTGGCCTTTCCAGCTGCTGCAGATGTCTTGTGAGGTACATTCCAAAAGGGGCGTTGTACTCTATAATGGTTCTAATGAGTGATGAGTAGAGGGTAACGATGACCTCTTTTTTCCTGGATGAGAACCCTTTTATGATGAGGTGTGCCACGTAGAAGGACTTCCTGGCTACTGTGGCGATGTGACTATCAAAGGAGAGACTACTGTCCACCTGGGTCCCAAGGTCTCTTATCACGCATTCAGTGTTAAGTAGATTGCTGCCTATGTGGTAGTTCATGGGTACAGAGTTTTTACCAAAGGGATGACACTGCACTTTTTGGCATTGAGCTTGAGGCCATGGCTCTGACACCAGGCATCTGTCTCAGAGAGGCCCTTCTGTAGGATGTTCACATAATTTGGGGACTTGACTATGGCTCCTAGTTTGCAGTCATCTGCGAACTTCATTAGCCAGAGGCCTTCTGTGTTAGCCTGTACTTCAGAGAAGTAGATACCAAACAGGAGCGGTCCCAGGACGGAACCCTGTGGTACTCCACTTGTCACTGGTTTGAGGTCAGATTTGGAGTCTGCAACTTTTACAGTGTGGGTTCTGTCAGTGAGCCATTTGGCAACCCATCTTGTGACGTAGGGATTTATGCCTAGTTTATTGAGTTTAGCTATAATTCCAGAATGCGGATGGTGTCGAAAGCCTTGGCGAGGTCAAGATAGGCTGTGTGAAACACTTTACCTTCATCTACGGCTTTGGTGACTGCCTCAAAGAAGTCGATCAAGTTCAGGAGGCATGATCTGCCTTTCACAAACCCGAACTGGGTGGGATCCAGAGTTTGGAGGTTACCAATGTCTTTGTTTATGAGTTCCATGATGATACGTTCCATAGCTTTGCAGGCCAGGCTCGTCAGGCTAATAGGTCTATAGTTCCCGGGATCAGTGGTGGCTCCCCCTTTGTGGAGTGGGATAACTGTTGCTGTGCACCATTCAGTGGGCACAAAGCCTGATGTGAGGCAATTATTGAACATGGTGCTTAAGTGGGGAGCCAGTTCATTCTGAAGTTCGTGTAAAACGCAGCCTGGGATGTTGTCCGGTCCCATGGATGCTGTGATTTTTGGCTTTAGAGAGTGCAGCTTTCACCTGCGTAGTTGTGATTACAGGGACTCTGCATTCTTCTTGTATAGATATGGGCCCTTTAGGGGGTGAGGGGGGGGGGGGAAGTTAGCACTGAACCTATCTGCCAGGATGTTTTGGCAATATCAGTTGGTTCTGTAATTTTCATGACTTTGTGCTGTAACTCAGAGCAGATCTAGGTGTTGCCATTGAGATTCTTGACATGGCATGCATTAGTGTTTGGTGGTAAGAGGAGAGGATTGTCTGTGTATATGAGGCAGTTGTAACATTGCCTCAAAATGCCCAGATTCACCAGCTGGACCAGAGAGTACACCTGAAACTGCCCTTTGGACATGCCTAGATAGGTACAGTGAGCTGGTTTACTGACTGGCTGGTAAGGTCAAATAGAGAGCCTTGTCCTTCTCTACAGTATAGCGGGGTCTAGTGCTAAGGTGTATTACTGCTTGCTATGAGTTTTGAGCAAGTGCCGTGCTGAGAAGTAAATGGTATGAGTGTTTAAGATGAAAGTTTGTCTAGTTCCAAGGGAAAAATTGAAGAGTTAACTTTGTGGAGATGGGAATAGTTATACCCTAGCTAACCAGCTCTGCCCGGCATGCAAAACTGTGCTAATGTGGGTTTTATAGCAGGGAAATGAAAGAGATAGAAATTAGCCCAAAATGGCCAATAAACTACTAATTTCTGGGCTGAAACCACTTCTCCAGGGACAGATAGGCTGCTCAAAGCTTCCCTCTCTCACAGGTGAACAGAGAAACTTTCTTCTATCCAAGTAAGGTATGGGCAAACACAGAAACTTGTAACACAGCCCTGAATTCATCACTAACCTGAAAACCGGACTATACTAGCTTAGAAAGGCGGGAAAACAAGTTTTTTTTTTTTTTGTTTTTTTTTGTTTGTTTCAGAACATAAAGCAGATACAATCAACAAACACTTTATAAATGCACAGAAATGGCTATCACACTTAAGTGTGTTGCCTACAACAATTAAACAGGTAATTTAAACACAAAAATGACTTTGTTAAAGTGCAGGCAGTAAAATAAGTACAATATGTAGCTGAAGCAAGCTTTTTAAATCACAGAAACTCTAAAAAATTGGCGTTTTAGGTGGAATTAGCTAAAAGCAGCAAGGAAATGGAGAAAAATGATAATGGTGCTGAATTCAGGGCTGTGATACAAGTTTCTTTGTTTGCCCATACCTTACTTGGATAGAAGGAAGTTTCTCTGTTCACCTGTGAGAGAGGGGAGTTTTGAGCAACCTATCTGTCCCTGGAGGAGTGGTTCCAGCCCAGAAGTTAGTAGTTTATTGGCCATTTTGGGCTAATTTCTATCTCTTTCATTTCCCTACTATAAAAATCGCATGTGCACGGTTTTGTGCGCTGGGCAGTGCCATTTAGCTACGGTTAAATTATTCCTGGCTCCACTAAGTCTCCTCTTCAGTTTTTCATTTGAAACTAGTCTAACTCTCAACCTAAGCACTCAAAAAGCATATTACAGCCCAACACTTGCTCAGACCTAATAGCAAGCACTAATACACCCTGGCACTGATTGCCCAACAGGGCAAGGCTCTTTATTCACCCCTCACCAACCAAGGGAATAAGCAGCTAACCCTACTATTCAGGCATGACCAAAGGGCAACTTCAGGTGCACTCTCCAGTCCAGCTGGTGAATCTGGGTATCCTGAGGCAATGTTACAACTGTCTCATGTACACAGACAACCCTCTCCTCCTACCACAAAACACTAACATATGCAAGAGATGCAATTATACAGCCAAACCGAAAGCTAAGCTGTCTCCACCCAAGACTGGAACAGACAATCAAGAGGAGAAGGTTAACACTTGCACCACACCTCCAGCTGCACACAGACCTACTAAAACAGGACTGGTAAAAAATACACATAAATACACAAACTCATACTCGAAGGCTCTAAATAAAAACCTGCAAAAGCATCAGAGACCTCTAAAGCAGACACCCAAAACAACCTGCACTTCCTGTCACAAACCAGACAACACATAAAATACAAAATCAGTGTGCCACACAATCACAGCCCTTAAGGTGAAATAACATACCTAACACACTAGTAATAGGTGACTCTATAGTCAGGCACACTGACGTCCCACTCACTAGACTGGACAAGCAGAATGCTACTGTTAGCTGCCTGTGGGGAGTCAGAATCTGCCACATACCACAAGCACTCAGGTCACTCCAGAACAAGTACAGATATGACTCTTTCATTGTTCATGCTGGTGTGAATGACTTGAGACGTACCTCCCTGGACTACATGAAAAGAGTCAATTAACAATAAACTGAGGGTTATGCTACTCAATGCCAGGAGTTTAAATCTCAAAATGCACATGCTTGAAGCAGTCCTCAGTATGGAGAATGCCGACATCTGTGCAGTAACTGAAACCTGGTTCAAGGCTCTAGGGAGCACCCCAGCACTACCGGTCTACAATGCATACCACATGTTTCAGCTACAGAACATGGACCGAAACACAAAAGGAGGGGGTATATCCATATTCATCAAGGATACCTACTCCTCCAGATTAGTGGCGCAGCATGATACCTCTGAGATCATCCATGTGCAACTAACTTCGAGCAAATCTGCAGTGCAAATTGTGGCCTGCTACAAATCACCCTCCATGACCCAGGACCACCACTCCACCTTTCTGGAGTCACTGGAAAACATGAAGGTCCTACCGAACACTCTGATATTGGGCAATTTCAATTACACTACCATTCACTGGGTAAACTACTCGAGTACAAATTCTCAGGCCCAGCACTTCCTGGAATTCATCAACTCAAACGTCCTGGATCAGCTGGTAAACTCCCCTACCAGAGGTGAAAATATATTGGACCTGGTCATCACCAACATGGGCTACAGGTGTTCCACACCGGAGGTCAACCTGTCACTGGTTAGATCAGACCATAAACTAATCACTCTGGATGTCTACACCCTACTACTACCCCAACTAAGGAAACCACAGTAAAAAACTTTTCTAAAGCAAACTTCACCTTACTTAAGACAGAGATGGTAAGTTTCACAGCCCACACGCTAAAGGTTAACACTGCCCAAGATGCAGAAACCTTTACAAATGCACTCTATGAGTGCTTACAAGGATGCATGGATCATGCCATCCCTAGCAAAACTAAGACTCACTCCTCTAAGAGAAGGAAACAAGTTTGGTGGACCCCTGCAATAAACAGGCTATACAATAGAAGGAGGAAACTAGTTCAGAAAAAAAGCATATCCCAAGAAGGAAAGGCATCCCTGATCAGTATCAGTAAGAAACTAAGGTCCCTCATGAAATCATCCAAGGCTAACTTTGAAAGAAAAATAGCCAAGGATTCAAAAGATAAACACAAAGCCTTCTTTAGCTATGTTAAGAATCTAAGTGGCAACTCGCAGATATGCACTGAACTAGTGCAAAATAGCACAAATTATACTGAACCTACTGATATTGCCAACATCCTGGCAGATAGATTCAGTGCAAACTTCACCCCCCTCTCACCTCCAAAAGGGCCCACAGCAATACCGGAAAAGGGTAGTGTCCCAAAACACACAGACGCACAGGTGAAAACAGCCCTTTCAAAATCCAAAAACACAGCATTAGTGGAGCCAGATGGTGTCCCAGGCTGTGTCTTGCACGAACTACAGAACAAACGAACCCCCCACCTAAACACGCTGTTCAACCTCAGCCTCTCCACAGGCTACATGCCCATAGAATGGCACACAGCAACAGTTATTCCTCTCCACAAAGGAGGGGCCACAACTGACCCTAGTAACTATCGCCCCATAAGCCTGACTAGCCTGGTCTGCAAGGCTATGGAGCGCATCATCATGGAACTCATTAACAAAGATATTGGGTTCCTCCAAACACCTGACCCATCCCAGTTTGGCTTTGTTAAGGGCAGATCATGCCTACTAAACCTGGTTGACTTCTTTGAGACAGTCTTCAAGGCCATAGATGAGGGAAAGGTGGTTCACACAACCTATCTTGACCTCGCCAAGGCTTTTGACACCATTCCTCACTCAGGTATTACAGAAAAACTCACCAGCCTGAACATAAACCCCTACATCACGAGATGGGTTGCCATCTGGCTTACAGACAGAACTCACACGGTAAGAATAGCGGGCTCCAGGTCTGACTCTAAACCAGTCATAAGTGGTGCCCCACAAAGCTCGGTCCTGGGACCCCTACTGTTCGGCATATACTTCTCAGAAGTACAGGCAACCACAGGAGGACTATGGCTAACCAAGTTCGCCGATGACTGCAAACTGGGAGGCATAATTGACTCTCTGTCCCAAAACTCACAGACGCACAGGTGAAAACAGCCCTTTCAAAAGCCAAAAACACAGCATCAGTGGAGCCAGATGGTGTCCCATGCTGTGTCTTGCACGAACTACAGAACAAATGAACCCCCCACCTAAACACGCTGTTCAACCTCAGCCTCTCCACAGGCTATGTGCCCATAGAATGGCACACAGCAACAGTTATTCCTCTCCACAAAGGAGGGGCCACAACTGACCCTAGTAACTATCGCCCCATAAGCCTGACTAGCCTGGTCTGCAAGGCTATGGAGCGCATCATCATGGAACTCATTAAAAAAGATATTGGGTTCCTCCAAACACCTGACCCGTCCCAGTTCGGCTTTGTTAAGGGCAGATCATGCCTACTAAACCTGGTTGACTTCTTTGAGACAGTCTTCAAGGCCATAGATGAGGGAAAGGTGGTTCACACAACCTATCTTGACCTCGCCAAGGCTTTTGACACCATTCCCCACTCAGGTATTACAGAAAAACTCACCAGCCTGAACATAAACCCCTACATCATGAGATGGGTTGCCATCTGGCTTACAGACAGAACTCACACGGTAAGAATAGCGGGCTCCAGGTCTGACTCTAAACCAGTCACAAGTGGTGTCCCACAAAGCTCGGTCCTGGGACCCCTACTGTTCGGCATATACTTCTCAGAAGTACAGGCAACCACAGGAGGACTATGGCTAACCAAGTTCGCCGATGACTGCAAACTGGGAGCCATAACTGACTCTCTGGCTGACACGGACATCCTCCAAAAGGGCCTTACTGAGATGCACACCTGGTATCAAAGTTATGGCCTCAAGCTAAATGCCAAAAAATGCATAGTCATCCCATTTGGGAAAGAAAAATCACCCATAAATTACCACATAGGTGGCAGCCCCCTTAATACAGAAGCGGTAATAAGAGATCTGGGGACCCAGGTAGATAGTAATCTCTCCTTTGACAATCATATTGCCAAAGTAGTTAGGAAATCCTTCTATGTGGCCCATCTAATTACTAAAGGGTTCACATCTAGAAATAAAGAGATTATAGTGCCTCTCTACTCGTCACTCATTAGACCCATCATAGAGTACAATGCCCCATTTGGGATGTACCTCACAAGACACTTCCAACAGCTGGAAAGACCAGAAAACTACCTCACCAAGAGGATTACTGGCATCAAACATATGTCCTATGCAGCCCGACTGAAAAAACTCCGGCTAAACTCAGTGGCATATCGCTTACTCAGAGGTGATCCCTGCCTGACTTACAAAGCCATGTCCAACTCAAAATTGATGGACATGCTCCACCTAAAGATATCCAAGTCACTGCGAGCCACACGCTCTAGTGATCAAAACCTCACCACAACAATAAATAGAACATGCTGGAGGGATAGATTCCTGTCACAGAGACTCCCCATGCTTTGGAACAAAATTCCAAATTACATCAGGCAGAGCCCCTCACTAACACTCTTCAACAGAAACCTTGATGAGTGGATGGGTAACAGAAAATACACCCCTGGGATCACTTCATTGGCTCTGCTTGACAGAGGATCAGTTAATTAATCAATGGGGTGGCAAAAGATGATACACTCTGGCTAGGCTTATAAATGCCTTCGGGCAGATAACTTAGTACTTACCTATGAACCTATGAACCTATGAACTTAATCACTCCAAAGTCTCTCTTTTATGTCTCTGCTGCTGTAGAACTCTTCAGGGCACCAGGCTGGAGCTTGCTGAGCTGTATACAAGCACAAAAACCTTGCAAATGCGGGTTTTATGGCAGGGAAATGAAAGAGATAGAAATTAGCCCAAAATGGCCAATAAACTACTAATTTCTGGGCTGAAACCACTCCTCCAGGGACAGATAGACTGCTCAAAGTTCTCCTCTTTCACAGGAGAACAGAGAAACTTCCTTCTATCCATGTAAGGTATGGGCAAACACAGAAACTTGTAACACAGCCCTGAATTCAGTACTAACGTAAAAACTGGACTATACTAGCTTAGAAAGGCGGGAAAACAAGTATATTTTTTGTTTTTTTTTTGTTTTTTTTTTCAGAAAATAAAGCAGATATAATCAAAAAAACACTTTAAATGCACTTGAATGGCTATCTCACTTGAGTGTGTAGCCTACAACAGTTAAACAGGTAATTTAAACACAAAAACAACTTTGTTAAAGTGCAGGAAGTAAAATAAGTACAATATGTAGCTGAAACAAGCTTTTTAAAATCATAGAAACTCTAAAAAAATGACGTTTTAGGTGGAAATAGCTAAAGGAGGCAAGAAAATGCATAAAAATGATACTTAATCACTCCAAAGTCTCTCTTTTGTCTCTCTGCTGCTGTAGAACTCTCAGGGCACCTGTATACAAGCTGCTGCTTAACTTTGATTGTGCTAGTGTTTCCATCTACCACATTTGCATTCCGTAAAACATATTGTCACATCTGCTCCCTAAATGTAGGGTTTGCAGTCCCTCTACCTGTCATGCAAAGGCCCTGAAACTAACTTCTGCATAGCTGTAGCTAGGGCATTTGGTATTCTGAGCAACCCCTAGATTAGACTAAAGGGAAAAAAAAAGTCCTGTTGCAAGAACTTATGAACAAAAGCTTATACTGGCTGTTTACTACAGTTGCAAGAATGCACAAACTAAACTCATTCATTTAAGCAGCCATGGCTTTTTAAATAAATGCCATTACTGCACTTGCAACCGATAAACTATTTTTGCCAATTATGCCTATGACAGTTTTTTACCCAGTGAAGCTTCCCTGTTTTTCCCCAACATAGCTGCCTGCACCGAAACATTTTATTCAACATGACTTAAATTATTTAGCTTATATGCTGCAGACATGCCAGAGCCTGCCTGTACATGTTGAAATTTAGAATAAGCTACAATCACTATATAGACTGGTACAGAAAATTCTCCTCTTCCCCAGGTTACCTCAACAAACTGCATAAATACAGTATACTGGACTATTGCACTGTGCTAAAGTACCAGGTAATGTTACTACACAAATGATAGCCCATAAAACAGTCTGCTGATATAGCATAATTAAACCTCCTAAATCAACATCTTCACAGTAAACAGGCATTGCATAATGTGTTTTGGTATCACATAAGACTCCTTGACAGAAAATAGCCCATGAAGTTGTCTGTTGACATTGCATGGTATAGCACCAGTCTCAATTCAAGCAGCATTTAAATGATGTTATGGAGACTGAGACATATAGATCGATAAGAGGAGAGCAGTAAACCATTATGTCTCAGATATATATATATATATATATATATATATATATATATATATATATATATATATATATTTCTGTGACTGATAGCAAGGGTTATGGAATACAATTGCACACCATTGCCATCAGTGTGACAAGGGAGCACAGGTTACATGGAATCTACATCAATGCCAGCCTAGGGCGACTGGCCTTAAGAGTTTAAGGCAAATGCACACAACTGACCTGGGTTATGTCCGACACCTGTCCCACACAAGTAAGCAGCACACTGTCAACTCAAGTACAGGTAAATAATCAGGGGTTGCCTGGCACTTCACTCACACTGGTCTGAGCCCATTACCCTCTGGTGCCAAATTACCAACAGTAACTTCGTATTCATCAAACTGCTTGTCTTGTATATACACACTCACATTATCAACAGGACAGACTACTTACAGTCACAGAAGTTTCTTGCCAAAAGTCACAGTATGCTGCCACTGATAGGATTTCCAGTGTGATATCAGGACCTCTGTTGTTTACTCCATTAATAACCCAACTAACATTGTATAATATCTATTAAATAAACAGTCTCTTAATTCACAAAAGTAGATAGCAACAGTTACACCAATACTGTGATGATATCCCTGAATGAAAAACGTATACATCAACCATAGTCTTTGTCAAATGCACAAATGAAAACTTTTACATTTAAAAAGGATCTAATTACTCGTACAGAGCAATATTTCAGTTGCACAGTGGGAGGAAAATAAAAATATTTCATATATGATAGTCTAATGACAGAAAATGTCTACCTGCTTCTCCAGCTTTTTCCCTGAGGTCTTTTCTTTGTTCTCGTTTTTATTTGTATTTATTTATTTGTTTTTTTTTTGTTGTTGTTGAGCAAATAAAGCCTTTTCTTATAACTCCTTAAATAATACACTGTAGATACCACAAGCATGGTGCGCACAATTTCTCCAGCAGTTGCTCCATTTATTGTCTAACTCATATCTTCTGATTACTATATTGTCAATATGTTCCCCCAGATTAACTATCCTTCCATGCAGGACTAGCTTAGTCCTGCACGTCAGCAGCCATTTAGGAGAAGGGCAGCAGCACGCCATGCATATTAATGAAGCCGCGCTGCCTGAGCTCCTAAATGGACATGGAGCGTGTACGAGTGCAGGGGGCATATCTGACAGCAGAGCACTCAGAATGTACATGCCCCTGCAATGAAGAACAGAAGAATATGAATAAGAATGAGCAAGACTGCTCATAGGTGTTCGCATACCCCCAGCAACATCCCTCCATGTTTACAAGAGCAATAGTTAAAACATTAAATATAAAGATTTTTTTTATGAAACAGATTATATTTAACCGTAGGTGCATGGGTTTGCCCATTGCTTAGCTACGTTTAATGCAGCTTAAATAGCACAAGAGGATAAAAAGCAAGATATATACAAATGAAGCAGTACAGCAATAGTGTAGTGGGCAGAACATTCGGCTTACGAGCAGTCATTCCCAGTTTGAGTCCCACTGAAGTACAATCCATTTTCCATGTCAATTCACAGTATAATCAATTTATTTTGTTGCTTAACCTATAATAACATATATTTATAACATTTATATATTTATAACATATATTTGTGAACTGGAGTACTGCATGAAATGCAGATGTGGGGTGTCATTGTCATAATGCTGCAAAGTCCACAGATAATCACAAGTTCCCCATACAGTATATGTACACAGGAATCAGGAATGCAAATGGAAGGTAAAATGTATAATGAATGATAACTCCATACAGTTTCCAAATTCACAACCTTCCCAAGAACCATTACACATTACTGTCTAAGTTAGTGCGGTGGTAAGCAGGAGTAAGCACTAGTAAGCAAGTGTAAGCACTATTAAGCAGTAGTAGGATGGAGTAAGCATATTTAAGCAATAGTAAGCGAGTTTAAGCCCGTTTGCATGGGGTAAGCAATGTGCACACAGATTAAGCAATATTAATTCTAACTCTCTGTAAGCATACTTAACCGAAGGTTAGCATAGCTTACCCTCACGCAAACCCACACAAACCCACTTACAACTGCTTAAAAGTGCCTTAATCACTCGGTATGCAACAGCTGCTGTTCTGGCCAGAAATGAAATAAACAGCCTTGGCAAGTCTTGAACCCAGAACCCTGTACACTATAGTCACAATAGTTAACCACTAAGCCATCACAGCAGTACATAAGATTAAGGTATCCCCAAACAGATCCTCACTATAGGAAATTCAAACTAAACATGTGAAAGGAATCTATATACAGTCGTATGTTGTATAACCTACTACATAACATAAATATGTGAATTGAAGTACTGCATTAAGCTCAGATGTGAGGTGTCATTGTAATAAAGTGTTGAAATCCCCTAATAAACACAAGGACCCCATACAGTGTACGTACACATGAAGCATGGATACCAAACACATATATAACATGTAATGAATAATAAATCAATGCCACAATGCAAATATAATGCAACTTAAATATTAAGCAATGCTAAGCATTGCACAGCCCATCTTAGTAGGTGTAAGCAATGTGTAGGCCAATTAACTCAATCTTCCCATTGGTATACCCCTTTAAGCAATGCCAACCTTAGGTAAGCAGGTTAGGCCATGGCTTAGCCTTTTCAAAACCGTCCAATCATGGCAAAGTGCAGGAAACCGGACCTATTTAAACCCAACAGGTGGGAATACCTCGCATAACTGGTTGTAGCTTCCCCTTGTAGGCACTATGTCTGGAATGCGAGAGGGTGTGCACTTTCAGGCACAGCGCTGGGGCATCCAGGAGTCCAGAGTCATGGCAGGACTCCTTGTGAAAAACCATGACATGAGACTGCTGCAGAGCCAGTACCAGGGTTGTCAATACAAAGCAGAAGCCTGGGACCATCTCACCCATGACCTCACTAGTGCCACTGGCATACCATGAACTGGTGAGCAGGTCAGGCATCACTATGCCGACCTGAAGTGGCGAAAGGGGGATCTCTTGGATCAGTGGATCCAGGAGGCTAGGAGGACAGGGTAGGTCAGCTGTGTATAAGTATCAGTCCACTACCTGTTTAATAATTGCCAGCTCATGTATATTATGGATAGGTATGGCTAATTATTCCCCTTATGTCTTTCACAGTGACAAGTGAATGGGCTATGAACCAGGAGGCCCATGGATGTCTTTTTGGAGCGGTTGTGACATGGGGCAGGGTAGTAATACTCTTGCATGTACTGCCATAGGAAATAAATTTAAAAGTAGTAGTAAGTTAATTGTCTGTATAAAACCTGTATTGTTTAAGGCATGTACTGCATACACCAGAGAATATGGCAGGAAGCATCTCATATAGGTTGTATGTAAATAAAAGCATAATAGCCTCACAATAAAAGTCTAACTGCTGGACTGCATGTTTTTACTCTGGTATCATATGGTAATGTAGATTTGCAATCACTTAGTAGCACTGTTGTATTAAGCACTGTTACCCACACTGTGCTACATAAATAAAATGTGTAGGAATGTCTGTATATGACTGGTGTAATCGCAAGAGTTCATATAGTACAACTGAGAGAGACATAGACAGAAAACAGTGAAAAGACAGACAACAAAATCCAAATAGCACATTCAACTGAAACGTGAACTGTTATATTTTTAGCACATAATTTCACCGTTATGAGGTATAGGTGTCAACACCTCATTCACTCCACTTTTAATAAGCGGAATTTGCCGTTGATTGGATGATTCCACGGACGGGGGCGGGTTAATCTGTTTTTGAGATTTTGGATTAACCAAAGAATCCAAAGGCAGCTGCTGTACATCAAAAGTATCAAGTTGATCAAGGGAATTAGCAGCTTTCTTCATCACCTCTAATCTTTTATCTTTATAGCCTACAGAATAATTGTCATTTCTCGGCCACAAGAAGATGTGACCATTTTTAAAGTTATTAACATCCCTCTGAATTTTATTTTTCTTTTTTTGTTGTAGTCTCATATCCAATGCATAAAGCCGATCTAAAACAGTCTGATATAAATCGGACAGATCTACAAAACATGACATGCCAGTTATTTCATTTTCCAATGCTTCTATTTCTTCTACCAATTTACATTCTATAGGCTCAAAGAAACTGTTCATAAGGCACATATAATCCACACTAAGTTTGAGATTTAACTGCTGCCACTACATCAGGAGATCATTATATGTATTAGCATATGAGGGCATCTTTAAAATTCTTAGCCCTCGCGGAACAACACCCAACTCCAAATAAGCCTGGAAGCTCAACCGTTGCCATTGGAGTTGTTTGTAGGACTGAACTTTTCTTTCAAGGGTAGATAATTTCTGCTTAAAGTCTTCCATCTCCTGGCCAATGGTTACCTGGGGGGGATTCACAACAAATGCCATTTTTAATAGTGGATTATCCTGTTGTTGGAGCAACTTCTTCACCGAACTCTTCGGGACTGCTGGTTGTGATTCCATAATAGTTAACACACTCTTAGCTGGGTGGCTGGCTGAAACTCTCCTCCTTTCACTTGGTATGAACAGTATTCACCAAACACAAACACGAACTGAATCAAACACAGGTGATACTGTTTCAGAATACAACTCTATAGAAAACAAATACTTGACACACCAAATACTTTAATGCAAAGCTTTTGGGTCTACACCCTTCATCAGTACATAATAAAATCATTCTTTTCAAACTTTAAATAGGAGAAATAATTAATCACATGATACAGCCAGCCTAATTACCTAACTATCAATTAAAATTTAAAAAGACAGATAATAACATATAGTATAAAACTTCCATACATTTAACCTAAAATCAAACTATACTCAAAATTACAAATAACATTAATAAATGCATATATTTTTAGCACACACAGCCATGGTTCAAATCCTGGGAGTGGTAGTAGGCTGCATACAGAATCATACCCCACAACTGTACAGATATGTCCAGAATATCCAGTAAATCAGCCCATATCTGCTGCCTCTCACCCTGTCCCCCTGTGAAATCAGTGGGATGATCCCAGACGTTTAGGCAGCAAACAAGAAATACAACTGATTGTCAGACATCTATAAGAACAAACCTGTCACTCTAGTATCTCCCAAAGATGTTATGAGAGAAATAATCCAAGTATGTCCCATCTACACCCACATGTTATCAAGCTGTGACCAGAGTGTGTACAGTAACAGAGTGAGATGTATGTGCATAATACTAATGTGGAATCTGGTAATTTGTGTGGCAACATTCAGGTAGTGCTAACAAACATTGCTTCCACAGGTCCATCAGATATGAACGCTGTGCCTAGAAATAAAAGATTGATACCCTGTAGTGGTACTGTTTACTCTGGTATTGTATGGCATTGTTAGTGTTGCAGTTGCTCTCAATAATAATGTATTACTCATCACTGTCACCCACACTGTGCTACATAATATAACTGTCTAGGAAATCCTGTATAAGAGTGTTGTAATACAAGGTCAGAATGTAAAACTACAGGAGAATTATAGACAGAAATTAGATAAGTGATAAACAGCAATATCTATATAGCACACACAACTGTGATGGACAGTGTTTTATTTTTAGCAGACACAGCCATGGTGCAAATCCTGGGAGTCGTAGTAGACTGCATACAGAATCATACTCCACAACTTTATAGGTATGTCCAGAATGTCCAGTAAATCGGCCCATATCTGCTGGCTGTCACCCTGTCCCCTGGCTTATCAGTGTGCTAATTTCTGACATGTAGGTAGCATTTCATGTCATATAACTGTCAGGCCTGTACATATTTGGAAAATGTCAATGAAAACAAATCTGTCATTGTGCAATTCACTAAAGGCGAAATATGTCCCGGTTCACCTGTATTTGGTCAAGACATGCCCAGAGTCTGTGCAAAAAGAGATGGACAGGTATGTGCATAACATCAACCTGGAATTTGGGAGTATGTGTAGAAACAGTGTTAACAAACAATTCCTCCACAGGTATACCAGGTAAGAGGTGTATACTGCATGTAAAACCAGTTCATGCATATAGTTGTTGACAGCCATACCACTGTCCAAAGTAATGCAATAGGGTAGCGTACTAATACTTGTAAGGTACAGATAACAGCACTGACTAGGAAAGTAATGCGAACTACAGGAATATACTAGTTGTTAATTGACATCCCCCCACCATATCTGCAACCAATAAACTAATACCCAACTCAACTGGTATGTGCTGACTTAACTCTAATGTTGGGACCCATGTCCTATTGTTCGATAATTCTTTAAGTCTGTTTCTATGCATGTGATATGTTGAAATACTCCCACATTGGTGGCATGGTGCCATCAATGTACCTGCATGCTGTTGTAATTACCACTGTTGTTCCATATATGCATGTGTTCTGTTTGCTATGCAACTGTTCCATATCTGGTGTTTGGGTTAATGGGAATATTTATGCATGCTGTTATACCTAATCCTGGAATGTGTTGACTATTACTAACCCACATATACTGGTAAAACTTAAACACCATAGCACGTATGGGAATGCAGGACCCACCAGACCCATCTGTCCCATCTCAGCTGGCCGTGGCACCGGGCACCAGCACATCTGGGGCCCAACCCGGGACCTCCTCGTCTGTTGGTCCTGCACGACCTTTGGATGGAATTGCCTCAGGGGATGGGGCTTGCCCATCACCAGGTCCTGGTCATGATGCGTAGCTAGCTCCACAGGGAGTTTGGAGATCTGCTACACTAGCTTGAGGACTATTTGTCGTGACTAGAGGGTTGGCCTGCCTCTCCAACTCAGTACCCAGCACAGCCACCTTCAGGGCTGTGAAGGTACAGTGGTGACTGCCCATGGGTGGGGACCTCAGTCCCACTGTTTCTACTAGGGGGCTCCTGGGCTTCCAATTTCCCAACACCCCTCCCCATGAAGGTGTTTACCCCACATGTGTCAAATACCACCCCTGTACACATCTTCTCTGTCTTGTCTGTTAACCTACCCAACCTACCACCCCAAATATACCTACAATCCCTCCCCAACATCCCACTCTCACCTGAAAAATAAAAGGGCAATCTGTTCTCAAAAAAAAATCTCGCCCCATACATAGCTGTCCATTTCAAACACGTCCACTGGACACATGTAATCTGGTCTAATTATCTTAACAACATAATATTGGTGTCCTCACCCTTCTCTCAGGGGTATGAGTGTCCACATCTACCTCCAAATTCAGTGCCTATGCACAGCTGTAGAAGAAATGGGCAGCTATGGACCTTTCCTACACCCTTTCTGCACATCCCTAGCTATTTTCCCTACTGCCTTTCCCTCTTTGTGCCCCTTTTTCACCACTTTCCTAACAACCCTTTTTCATTTATTTTAAAGAAATTAGCATGGGGGTAAGCTGGAATAAGTACTTTTAAGCAGCAGTAAGTGGATTTAAGCCTGTTTGCGTGGGGGTAAACAATGCCTACACAGGTTAAGCAATTTAGAAGCTGTGTATAAGAAACTGTAACTAGAAGTTAGCAGTGCTTATCTCCACGCAAACCCATGCAGACCCACTTGCAACTCCTTAAAAGTGCCTTAATCACTCTGTATCAAATGGCCCTTGTTCTGCCCAGCAACAAAACACCTCTACAATGCTCGAACCCAGAATCCTACACACCATAGCCAAAGTGATTTACCACTAAGCCATTTCAGATACACATCATCCTGATGTTTCTACAAACATATCATCCAGCACAGGCATTCAACAGTACAGGAAATGTATTTAAACGTAGATGTATGTGTGTGTGCATATATATTTATATCTATATATTTATATATATATATATATATATATATATATATATATATATATATATACATATATGTATATACAGATATATATCTATAGATAGAAAAGAAAACATAACAAATACATATATGACCACAGGCACCGTTAATAGGGTGAGGGGGCCCAAGCAACATATGTCTTGTACGTATTGATATCCCCCCCACAGCCAAACAGGTCTGCCCTGCAATACAATACGAACTGTTGCAAATCCCATAACGAGGACCTGACACAACATGGGCACAAGATATTAACAGTAATCCATCCCACCTGTATGATGTCAGGCTGGTTTCAATAACATATCATGCAGTACAGTCTGGGGTTTTAATAACATATCATGCAGCACAGTCTAGCTACCATAGGGAATGTACAATGTGGAAGCAATAAACATTCCTAAAATACATATACACAGACACATATATGCAGATACATATAAATATATATATATATATATATATATATATATATATATATATATATATATATATATATATATACATATATATATATATATATATATATATATATATATAAAACTACACATACACACACAGATATGTATAGGAAGATACATATTTAGAGGGTGCACACCATACGGAACAGCCAGTATGCCTACAGTTGCCACCATACCAACTGGACACTGTATGAGTCACCCATACAAAAGACAATTGTTGCCTGCGACATATACCCACAGAGAGGCCAAAGGAGATAACACCACCCACAGGTTTGCATACATGAGAAAGCTTTATTTATGTACTATTACAGTTGCATATGCCATGTCATATAGCTGTTTAGACTCTGAAATACATAGAAACAGACTAATGCAACTGTCAAACAGATAAATTAATACAGTATTCCAGAAAGCATTACATATGTTGCTGTCCAGGCCAAGGCCTTCAAGTAGTACAACAGTAAAGACAGACTGTGCCACAGGATTGCAATCAATCAACAGTAAGTAATGCAGATGTATAGTCCAGCAGCCTCTATCTACACTCTGTACACAATCCCTAGGGGGTAAAGACCTCAGCTGACACAATGGGATGTATCTATTACATAATCACAACAATAACTGAAACCATTCACAATCACACTGACAAACAGAACAGTCTGTATAGCAGGAAGCAGTAGGCCTGCATTTACCCAAGGTGAATTGTATGGTAATGTACTTCCAGATACCTTAAGGCAGCTTGCCTCTGATACCCCTCACATGTTGTAACAGCCTAGGTTAGTTATGGTGCATCCCCTCATATACTGACATACAGTGTCATATACCACTGTTACATACACTGGCCTCTGGACACCTCTAAGGGCACACATGTATTGTGCAGATGAAGCCCACACATATATGGACCCAACCCCACAATATGTATGGTGGCCACAATAGCAGTGGAATGATGGCAGGAATGGCAGTGTGACATACTCACAGGCCACTACATAACCCCTGACAGCATGTCATATGGACAAATCCTGGTATGTAAGTGGAGGACAGAGGCTGGAACACAGGCCCATATGTGAAATAGTGTTGTCATACACTAAGCAAGTCACGGGTATTACAGGATAGTCTGCAACATACCCTTAGTCAGCAATATGAAGTCAGAAACACAAATGGAAGTAGCCATGTACTGATAGCACTCAACACATACACACAGCCAGTGATATATCTAGCACAAGACCTGTGTGCTAGACAGGCAAAACATAACACGCACACCTCTGGCCATTAAGTAGATAGGCACACAGTTGAGAGCTATGCAGATAGACTGCAGTCCATGTTAAACTACTATGTACACACAAACCCTGTAACACTGCTGCTATACAATGCATACAACAACAGTACTCACACTCTGTTTGCAGCTCTGGAACCTCATACAAATATGTAGCTGGCCTGAGTGTGCAAGTTCTCTTGTATGAGTTATTGATACCTGCTGTCTGTAACACTGCTGCCCACACACAGGGAAGGTTGTTCACCATACAGGAAAGGTAAAGGGACCACACCCACATGATATAGGATTTATAGTACTGGGTTGCCATGACAGTGGTAATTGGAAGTACTACACAGCATGCTGCATGCAGGTAGCAAGTGGAGGACACTGACTGGTGCAGAGGCCATCACCTGATCATGTGCATGACCCACAAAAGCCATGCTGCAATCTATTCCAAGCAGCTCAATCCATTTACTGGAGAGTGAGAGAGAGAGAGAGAGACAGAGAGAGAGAGAGAGACAGAGACAGAGATAGAGAAAGAGAAAACAGAAAACAAACCCAGAACCACAACCACACCAAAAAAGAAAACAAAGGAAACAGGCAAAGGCCATAGCTAAGGAAAGAAAAAAAAACCCTCCTACAAGGACACTATCCATAACAGACCTCATCCCCTCAACAGGTATGTGAAGTATATATGCATGTAATTGACTGTAGTACTTGGTCTATAATACTAGGGTAGATGATGTGGAATGATATACATGTGCCATCAGGTGTTGCTGTTATAATGATCTTTAGCTGAACAACTGCTATGGACATTAGAGTCTGTCCCCATGGGTAGTGGGCCATACCCATCAACTGTGTAGAACAGCACTGACTGACAAGCTGGATGTAAGCCAATATAGTGTGTGTTGTGTAATGGAAGGGATGTATATTACTGTGGCCAATAGCTGGTGGTGGAAATAATGCCATAATGATGGACACTTGGGTTTCAGAGCCCACCACTTGCAGGACACTCAGGTTAACATGTATTGTAGCATGCTGAAATGCCATAGGTATGTAATAGGGTTACCTGCAAACTGGTCCTATATATACCTCCCTAATGTTAGGCTGTGTCCATATATATGTATATATATATATATATATATATATATATATATATATATATATATATATATATGCACATGTCTACATATATACAAACACACACACATATATATATGTAAATACATGTCCCCAATATTGCCACCACAGTGCGGCATGCTCTGTGTGAGGGAACAGCACTCATAGCAATACACACAGATATATACAGCTCTAAGTGTGTGCAACATGGACGGGTATGTCACTTGTGAACCCCTTGTTGGGACCACATTACCCTTGTCTGTGAAGTAGGGAATGGGAATATGGGGAAGGATGGCAGGTATATTTGTGGAGGTGGTCCAGGTTGGTAGATATAGAGGACAGCCTACAGGGGTGATATATGACACGGGTCTATATTAGATCACCGACTGGTTAAAAAAGCGAACAGTGATTAATCAACTCTATGTAAGTGAAAGTTTACAATCTCGAACTGTCAGAACAGTGTTTTTTTTCCTAGGGAAAAAAATTGCTGCTCCAAAACACATACACACAACACAAGCACACCAAGCAAACCGCAATCCACACAAATACACCTAAAATCTTACACCTAACCCTACACTAAGCTATACACACACCACTAACTATCCACTTACCTTAACCCAAACCCTAACCTTAAGGTCCGTCACTATCGCACACTCACCTCACCCGCTCCCTAACCCTAATTCACCTAACCCGCCCTAACCCTCACGTCCACACAATCGCACACATACCTGAACCCGACCTGTAACTTTCCACCACGGCACTGAAAATACCGAAGCAACAGAAACAGACAACCAAGTTCTTTTCCTAGGAAAAAATTTGGATTTCTGTTGCTTCAATATTTTAAGCTTTCACTGCATAGGGTTCGATATTAGAACATTCGAAGGTTTGAAACCTTGATGTTCTAATATAGACCCTATGACACATGTGGTCGGTAAACACCCTGGATGGTGTGTGTGGTCTGTGATGTGGAAGCCCCATGGGCCCTCATATAGAAACAATGGAAACAACCCTCGCACCCTTTGCTACTCACAATAGCAGTCCAAGGCCATGAAGTTGCCTGGCCTGGAGGTTCAGCAGGAGGAGCATGTGGACCCTGTGAATGTGTACTGGGTGCCTCAAGGTGATATAGCACATCCTACAAGTGTCTGTGGAGCCCCCTATGGAACAGACCATGGACCTGACCTCGGGTGACAGGATCATGTCTGTGTGTGCCCCCATGGGGGACAGCATCCCCTGAGGTGGTTCCATCTGAAGGTAGTGCTGGACCAGTAGATGAGGAGGCCCCAGGATGGGTCCCACATGTGATGTGGCCTGGTAACATGGCCAGATGTGGTGGGAGAGTTGGTTCTGCTGGCAAATATTCCCTAAACATGCTATTGTGTCACTGTTACAGAACATATGTTGGTAGCAATACTCTACACAATCTCAAAACATGTCCAACAGCATGCATAGATATCCCCAATAACACAGAATGTCAGATGTGCAGCAATCACATAGCAACCATATCCCATGCATATATGGAACCATAGTGGCCCTGACAATGGCATGCAGGTGAATAGTCCATAACAGGCCAGCAATGATAGTGTCCACACAGTGAACCTGGCTACAAACACATAGCACAAAGTGTGGTACAATACAATATATGCCCCACCGGTAGGTAAGCTGTGGCCATACCTATTGTGTTGTGTGAACAGTTTGTTGTCGCTGATATAGTGGGGGGTGACAGAGATGTGTATTAAGGACTATGGTAACCTTGCTGTATGAGTTGCTCTGACCTGTTTCCATCTTTATGTCTTTCAGGCAAGATGTCCCATGGACGCCTGCCTGCATATAAAGCAGCAGAAAATGACATTGTGCTAAACTACCTTATCCAGCACTACCCTGTCCTGTTTAACAGGGCTGCCCATGAGCAGCAGGAGTGGACTGCCCTGTGGAAAGATCTAGTCCACAGGGTAAATGATGTCGACCTGCATAACTGCAGTTATGAGCAGGTCCGGCATCATTGTTCTGACCTGCTTTGCAATGCCCATCGGCATGCTACTGCAGTCCAGGGGGATCACCTCACAACAGGGAGGGTCATGCCATCCATCCCCCCTGACATGTGTTGAGGAGCTCCTCGTCAGCCTTGTGGCACCTGCCCATCCGCACACCCAACAACTGGTAGACACCATTGCGGAGGTGGGTGCTACCCACCCACCGGCTGAAGAGTGTGCAGGTAAGGCCACAGGGCATATCAGTAGACCACTGTTGCATATGCATTCACATCTGTACAGGTAGTTCATGCATATCTGACATGACATATATATAGTTTGCTGCTGCATAGTAGTGATAAACAGATGTGCATAAGTGGTAGCATTGTGGACTTGTACTGCTGATGTATTGTAATGCTGCACCCACCCTGTAGCAATGCCACAGCTGTGGCCACTGACATCACATCTATCACACTCTTATGTAGGTCCCTCTGGTATACCACCAAGGCAGCAGCCTGTAGCTGGTGAGTATGGTTTATGTTGATGCTTGCCAATACACTTGGCATGTATTGGCTATGGTATATTCCATGCAAACATCTAACACACCTACCCATAATGCATGCTGTACATGTTCACGTATTGTTGCTGTTAAATGCACTGCATCACAGTTGTGACCATGATGGGCCATCGGAAGGGTATGTCAGACACCTGCAAGATAACCAACATCATGTCATTGCGAAATGTGTCCACAGGGATTAACATAATGGTGGGACAAATGGCCTACAATAGGGACATGTGCGAAACATCACCCTTATACAGTGCAACAAAAGTGTATATACCAGTATTACAATGGCAACAGATACAGATCTACACTATGGCCTAATATTTTACTGTGGTTCACATTAGTAGCTGGGACTAGGCTGTAACACATGGTGTTCAGTGTATGGGACACTACAAACTGACACATGTGTAGGCCATACTTGTCCAGCATCTGCAAAAAGGCTGAAGGTGAGGAGGGTGTGTCAGCATGACACACCAGTGCACTGCAACAGGGATCCTAAGGATGCAAAGAGTGGCTGTATCTGCACACAGTCAGGTTCAGGAACTGTGACAGATGTAATCCTACCCTCACAGCAATAGTGCCGGCAGTGTGTGAACAAAAAGGGATGTGCACATAAGTAGACCTTGCAATCATTCAAAGTTGGGGGACATGTGTAGGGCAGACTGACCATACACTGGCAAATGCAGATGACCCATGCTAATATACCCTTGCCAGGAATAGTGACTGTTGTAGTACACATAAAAATAGGTACAACAAACCATCATGATAAGGGTGTGCACACATATGCACGCACGGAGTGTATGCATCGTGGTCAGCATCCGCACACCTAACACATTTTGTAGACACTGCATGTGAATGTACAGGACATAAGTCACCTATCAGGCTCATGTACTGTTAATATATGTAGTGATGTGGTCCCATGGCAGATCAAGGAAGGGTGCATCATGTCAATAAGGGTGTGTACACTCCCCATAGTCATGGTATTGTCTGACGGTTGTCAGTGTAATAGTATTGGATTGGTCATACATGGTCCACTGAAGTTGAGATCTGTAAACCAGACATCAGGCATTCAAAAATGACATCTGTCCACATATCATCCCAGGTATGTGTTGCTGAAAAACATAGGGGCTGTGAGCATTAGAGCAGACAGAACTGACACGGTACTACACATTCAGCAATGGGTTGTACACCTGTGAGGTTTGGTGCACAGTACATGGCAGGGTGCAGAACAGGTGCACATCAATACTGTGTATATGGGTGCAGTGGTTTCCAGGGGAAGGGGCATCACCTACTAACACAGCCCATGCATCACACACATGTATACTGTTGCTAGCATGGATTGACTATAGCTGCACTGCATGCTGTCGTGTACCAGATGTTATGCATGTCGACAGATGGGTAAGGGGGGACTGTGTGTACTATCTTTGTGCAACCTCACCTGTGTGTGTGTGTGTGTGTGTGTGTGTGTGTGTGTGTGTGTGTGTGTGTGTGTGTGTGTGTGTGGTTATTTTGTCTGTAGGTTCAATCTGATGAAGTGGAGGGAGGTTGATGCATGTAGGATATGTGTGTGCATGTGTGTGTGTGTTTGTGTGGGTGTCCATGTATGCACACGTGTGCTTGTGGGGTTGTTCATACAGCAGTACTTCCCTTTGGGACCATGCAGTACATGGACATGGACTGACACATGACACACCAGGAATACTTGTCTGATATGTAATCACAGGATAACTGATAGTATAATAAGGTCTGTAGCATGGAACATGCATTGGGAGGGAAAGTAGACAGCAGGTATACTCTTAATATCGCATTCAGCAGAGAGGTGATTGAATACCCATGAATGCAGCACCACAGATGCAATGGGGAATTACTAGACAACACCAGGGAGCGTATCCATATATTACAGTTGTCGCATGATAGGTTGATTGAGCAGCATATCTGGTATGTACTGAGCAATACTTACACATGACACTCCAGTGCATGACATTATGGAGTGAATGTAGTAGCCCCTTACATTAAGAGGCCATGCTCGCAATGTCCGGACATACATAGGGTGAACACTGAATGACAGCAGTGAGGCCATGTAAAACCTACTCCACTCAGGTCAAGGAGGTAATGGAGTAAAAAGTCTTGTGTTGTGATCACTTGTCCAGGCATTTAGAGGAATGATAAGTTAATGAGTGGTATTAATGAGTGCATGTGACCAAGTGTGATGCAGGATGGGGAACTTATGGAAATAAATGTGAGACTGTCTGTAAAATCACAGACAGGTAGGTATTAAGGTGGAATGTGCGTGTGTGTGTGTGTGTGTGTGTGTGTGTGTGTGTGTGTGTGTGTGTGTGTGTATGTGTGTACTGTTATGAAATGCTGTACAGGTCTTAAAGTGCATTTCTTATTTCCCCCACAGGTGGCGTGGTAGGTCAGAGTCCCTCCTGCATGCAATCTGATGTTGGTGTTCATACAGACACCGAAGATGATGATAGTACTGTTGTGGCACAGGTGGGGTTGTCAGGGGCCGAAGCTGTGCCATCATTTGGCATCCTCCTCTTAGCCACCCCAACCCTCCACACAGTTTCAGTGCCTATACATACCCCATCACCAGTGGCCATAGCAGAGGGACAGTTGGTGGTTGGTGGCAGTACACAGGAGAGTGTGGTATCCATGCCTACTGTGTCTGGTCACAGCAGGCATAGCCAGATGTCTGGCAGGGCACCACATAGGCAGATGTTCCAGGGTACTCATGGTAGGGCCACTGGTCATCAAGCTCTTGGCAGAAGCGCCACAACTGGTGCCACCAGACACATGTTTCAGGCTGTCATGGGGGTGCAAGCACATATGGAACTGTACACCAGACAGGGCCTGAGGCTGCAGAAGGCTGCTGTCACATCTGCAAGCGACAACCTCTATGAATTGTCTGGTGCCCTCCGAGCTCATACTGAGGCCATGGATAGATGGTTTGGTGAGATGGTGGGCCTCATCGACCATGGTTTGTCCGTGCGTGAACATGTGGGTGGGAGTGTGGTGACGGCCGCTTGGATGTAGGCCAGCAACACTAATAGCTGGTGGTCAACGTGGACGTGCTAGGACACCAAGGTGCTCCCCTAGTGGCAGAACCAGCCGCAGCACTGCAGGGGGGCACTGTCCACACCACACCACAGCAGGCCATGGTCACATGGTCATGGACAGTCCCAGGAGGGACCTGGTTCCAGTGGACATCAGTCATCATCAGGGGAGAGTAGCACATCAAAGCCTGTAACAGGATGTGCCCATGGAACCCTTGGCAGGCATAGTCCACGTGTCCATGGCCAGAGGTGGTGAACTGCACACCCTGCCAGGTATGGTCTGCAGCTATCCAAAAAACATCTGTATAGGGCAGCTACATGGCAGAACTGTGTGCATGCATACCCACACACTATATGAACGCACCTAGGGCAATCCCATACATACACACACCATATCACCATGCCAAGTTCAACTAATTACACCCCTCACCACACACATGGTGTCAAATATATGGCCTAGCCTCAGCCTCTGGCAAACCAACAAAACACCCTGTGGATATGATGATACCTGTGACACATCCCTGTCATAAATAACATCGATACAGGGACATGCTAATATGGTTTTCAAGCACACAGTGATGGCACTACAGTGTACCAATGTACTGCAGTGTAACATGTTGTCAGGAGTAATGTTTAATGCATAAATGTCAGGTAGTGTAGCCATATAGCAATGATGCATTATAGCTGTTAGTAACACTGGGTGATTGTGGTCTCCATAATATTATCCATTTGTGTTTTTGGTGTATATGTGTCAGCAGGAGGATGGTCTGTAGTCATATTCCACAAGGGGTATGGCAGTGTGGTGACACCATGGCTGTGACATATCCGGGGTACAGTTGAACACATGCCACAGGTTTGTATAACAGTTATTGTCTGTGCCACATGGACAGGTGACCCACTGGGACATGTATAATCTGCAACCTGATGTAGACCCATCCACATACATGCACACTCTTACTTAGCAACACTGGGACTACACCCCTTACCTAGGTATGTAGTGCTGGTGAACTGTGTGGCTTTCACTGCACACACCACACAGAGTTTAGGGTGAGGTGTGTTCCAGGTTACATGCTACATGCAGAACATCCCCTGACATGTAAAGTATGGTAATGGGGGATATAATGGTTGTATATGGACAATACATAGTGTGACATACCATCATATACACATTAACAGAAGCATAACAGGCAGCCACACATCCAAGAGACCTGGGCCTTTCGGTGCTAACTAACTTGTCTATGTGTCCAATGTGTTATAGGTAGGCTGCACACAGCACATGCATAACTGCACTGGATTGTGGTATCAGTTACATGTATGGTTGATGGTGAAAGTGGTCACCATAAAGTGGTACATGGGACATATACCAGGTGTACCACAGTGTAATGACAGTATACACAGCACCCATATCCCACAGTGGATATTGTACTCACTGGAACCCATGATGACACTCTGACATACCCACCATCACACATTGCCCACGACTGTGATACAACCCATTGTATATCACAACAGTGATACTACAAGGATATGCATCTAATGCACATGCCTCACCTATGGGCAGCTATCTGTACTACTGTGTGGCAATGCGTATTGTAATAGGAGTATGTGGCCTTGGAATGCTGTACCCTACAGATATACAGACATGTACACATACACAAACTTGCCAGAAAAAAATGGGTATCTCATGCCTATCGACCCATTTGTACAACACTGTTGTGCTGGTACTGCAAGGCTCATGTAGCCGGTAGGAAAGGGAGCATAACAGGGTACATGTAATGTCCAGTACAGCAGCAGCCACATCTGACTATGACAATGGGTGTTACGGGGGTTGTGAAGGCCCTCATGGAATTCCCAACTACAAGTGTACTAACACACAGACACTGCAATCCTCAGTAATGCATATGTACACATGTGTCAGTACTGGGGTGCATCACTGCAGGTGGTCATAGCTGTGTAACTGGCTATTGTCCATGGAAAGATGGTTTGTGTAGGGGACGTGTGTAGAGTGGTATCATGCCACATGCCATGTGCCAGAAGGCAATCTATCAACAGACATCACTGCGGTGACCCTCGTGGTGAGAGTGACATGCATCAGCCAATCCTCTGGGTGCATCCTGCACATGGCCACTGAGTTGATCCAGTTGACATATATGCAACATGTATTACAACACATGGTTAGTGTCTGTGAGGGAGACCTGTACCCAAGCATGTTCTGTTGATTCTGGTAGTGTAGTGGAGGTACCCATGGCATGTGGTGAATACAGGGTGCCTCCTATATGTGCCAATTATTACATAGCTGGGCATACATGTCAGTGTCAATCAAGCATAGTTTGCCTGTACGTAGCCAAGCTGGATACCTGCCATCTGCACATCTGTACAGGGACTGACAGACATCAGCTTGGCAAGTAGCTATGCAGTAGGATGAATGTGTCGACAGATAGATGTTTGACAACAATATGTATGCCATTACTACATGTTGGAATCCCTCACTAACATGTGCTGTACAGACACTAGTCTACAGTTACATTCCACATGTCAGATCATTATCTAGTAGGGGATATATACTATGACACAGCTCACACACCAGGAACATGACAGTGAGGCCTCAGAGTCCACCTACGCCTGCAGGTGTGCTTGTTGTCAGTAGAACTATACTCTTGCCTGGGAAAGCACTGTCAACAGTAGTACCACCATGATACACTACATGCCAGTATGACATCATGTACCCAGGGTTACTACCCCTGTATGTAACACATTCACATGGATAACAGTTCTGTACAGGTCTCATATACTTGTGTGTCCCACACATGACACTCACACCCCTTGCTACTGTAATGACAGCACATAGATGCATGTATTGTACATGGCATTACATATACTTATTACAGATGTCATTACCCTGCTATATTATCAGGCTGGGTGGTGAGCACAGGTTACCAAAGCTAAGCCTTGCTTAGCAGGTGTCAGCATTGCTGCAATATAACAGCTAAGCAGATTTGTGCACTGGTAAGCGAAGCCCACACGGTGTAACCACCCGTATGTTTAACCGTACCTTAGCACTGCTTAGCTTCACCCAAACTCATGCAAACATGCTTAAAACTGCTCAAAACCACCTTATCCACTCTGGATCCAACAGACCTTGTTCTGCCCTGCAAAAAAATACACAGCCCTTGTAGCTCTTGAACCCAGGACACTGTACACTATAGTCACAACTGTTATCCACTACTCCATGACCACTGTGAAGACTGTTGTTTTTCAAATATATCTGTCACTACACATATTGTTTAGTATTGAACATTTGCTTTCACTTCCACAATTGTGTAGTACTTATTATTGATATTACTGTTGCATCACATATGTTGTTACATCAAAATGTATACATATTGGATACATACAGTGAGATACATCTGGGAAGGTATACACAACTGTGATGTTTACACATGACAGGAATATGGATATATGCATATACATATGTTGATATATGTCTACATGTACAAACACATGTTTATTCATACATATGTATGTCTACACATCTGTATAATGCATCATATATATGGCCATTTGTAGATCTCTTTGTATATGCATATATATATATATATATATATATATATATATATATATATATATATATATATATATGTATGCACATCCTATGTGTACAGATATACCTATTTATGTAGATATATATGTAGATATCTATAACTATATGTGCATACATATCTATTCAGATATACCTATTTATGTCGATATATATGTAGATATCCATAACTGTGTGCATATGTATCTATATCTGTGTATATGTATATATTTGAGTGTTTATATGTATATATATATATATATAAATATAGAGAGAGAGAGAGAGAGAGGGAGAGAGAGTGATGTACATATATATCCATATATGTATGTGGATATGTATATGTGTATATATCTATATAGTCATATGGATAAATATATATATATATATATATATATATATATACATATATATATATATATATATGTATATATATATATATATATATATATATATATATATATATATATATATATCTATATATGTTTACCATATGCCCAGAACATGGAGTGGTGTCCTACATCAGCACCAATAGTCCCAAACCCTTAATGCATGGAGATGTCATGTATGTATTGCAGGTATACATGTAGACTGTTGCTACTGTAATAGGGGTTGTCTTAACAGACATGTTGTGTGTGGGAGGTCACAGCTGCTTTTGAGATATACACAAGTGGCTACTGACAGAGATCCTAAGGACATCATAGTACAGTACCACTGCTAGCACAGTAATGATCCTATGGACTACAGCAGAAATATAACCACTATATGTGAACAGTCTGGCCCTCTGTGGTTAGTCCAGAGGTGCACGCATGTCCCCTTCATGAGAGACATGTAGACCACGCCTCCCAATGTGGATGTTAATAGCCATGTACATGGGTATATCGTGTAAATACTGGACTACATATGCCCACACAGTTTTTGCATGCACAAATGCCAGTCTGTCCTGACACATAATACCTGGTAGTGCAGAGGTCACATGGCCACATACTACCCAGTAGTTAGTGACATGCATCTGTACAGAATCCCACTGCTTTGTCAGAAATACACAACAGTTATGGTGGCCTTGCAGCAGTATGTCTTGCAAATAACTGGACATACCAGCACACTGGGCAATTACACTAGGCTCAATAAACCTAAGATGCCACCAGCAAAAACAGGAACAAGAACGCCACTCCAAGGACAAGACTTTTATTCATACAAAACATTCTGGTACCTCGGCTTCTTTCCTTCTAATGGAACCATTAATTACAATAGGCTGCTAGGTATGTCACAAAGCACTGTGCAAACTACAGGCAGACTGCCACAACACTGGACTACATTTTGTATGGGGGAATACACATTTACCTGTGATTATAGCGGGCTCTACCCACATGTCACAGCACAGAGTAACAGACACCTGTGAGAAAGTGCCTACCCACAACCAATACAAACACAGCCACAGCCACATATGGTACACAAGCTTAATATGACACTTTATAGACTGTCTGATAAGCACCATCCTCATATGGGCCACTTACACACTAACCCTACATACACTGAGTCATGGCACAGTGTGGTCCGATGGCTGTCTGTGGTATGGGACATGTGTGTGTCTGGCTCTACAGACATGTGAGCCAATAGGGTACTATACACTGGAACAGCATGTAACATCAGATAGAACAGGACCAAGAACAATGGCATCTACCACAGTCTGTGCACAGTCCAAGGTACGACTGTGCAATACACATACTTTCGACAATCACCCTAAGTACACAGACCCCAGTACTGTACACACAACTGCAGAATGCCCAAGTGATGTCCTCAGAAACAACCCCTACTATACATAACATGTCTAGCAGTCTGATATCTGACTGGCTTGTTATCAGGTATGATGTCAATAAATAATGGTGTACAGAACATATGCACCTCTTACTGGATGATATATGTACAAAGGTTGACAGACTTGTTGCTGGAGCTATGAACATTGGCCCAATATCTGCATGTTGCTGTGATAACCTCATACATTTACTGTTGTACCAGGGTTTGTTGTAACATATGTCCTATGAGGGATATGAAGTCAGTAACTCTCATGGCTGTCAACATGTACTGACTGCAGTCCTCACAGTATGCTTCTGCAGTTCTCAGATTCATGTTCTGTGAGTAACATAAGAAACAAAAAGGCTTCACACACTGCCCAGTCTGCAGATGACCCTACAGATGGGAGTGTCCTCAAAAACATAGCACTGTCATGACAGGTATTAAAACATGTAGACCAGCCATATCAACACGCACCATGTTAAACCTACATTACTCCAAATGCAGAATAGCAACACTTACATTCTGTAGTCATGTCTGGCACATCCTCTCCTGTCTGCTGGCCTGTTTTCACAGTGTATGTTGTTAGAGGTAAATCCCAAAACCATCTGTGATGCTGTTTGCCAAACACAAGATATAGGTCCTGCTCACAGTGAATGAAAAGGCCCAACACCAACATGATGTTCCTAGATATTGGAGTGTGTTTCCATGCAATTGGCTATGGGAATGTTACCACAGCTGTTCCACATGCAATCAGCTAGAGGAGGACTGCAATTCATGCAGAGGCCATCAGGTGATCATGAGCATCACTTACAAAACACAAGCTGCTGCCTAAGCAAAGCAGGTGTACTTCTCCACATCCACCAGAGAGGGAGTGACAGAGACAGACAGAGACAAAGTAAGTCAGGGAGGGGGTGGGAGAGTAAAACCTAAGCATGCTTGTGTCACATGCCTACCTGTACAGGGTTTCAAATCCCGGATTGACTATGTATTGCTAGTAAATGTCTATGCAGTTATTGCATGGGCCACATAGCTTACATGTTGGGGAGCTGTCCAAAGCTATATGTGATGGTGAGTGACATCTGCAACAGTGATATAGTAGCGATAGGGTAGGTGAAGTACACATGCCTGTCCACATGAACAGGTGTCAGCGTCAACACAGCCACACTCTCTCAGGGACTCACACACATTGACATACTTAGCAGGGTCAGGAATACACTTCCTAAATAGTTAGTTTGCCATAATACAGTAATGCGTAGGTATCACATGCACCACAGGGGTTATCAGGAGGTTATATGCGCAAAGGGTATGTAAAGGTGTCTGACATCAGACAGCATGTTTCAGTATGCCAATGAGAGTTTTAGTGAGTGTGAATGTGGTCAAACGCATCATACACCACACACACACAGACACAGGGTGCCAGTACTGACATGCATGGGTGCATTGCTTCACGGGTGTGTAGTGGTTGACTGTCCAGAATGCTATACAAGGCTAGGTAAAGGATATACTTTGGCATCAGGCCACATGACAATGTTCTGCAGTGTGGCTCAGGGGTGTAGTGTCTGGATTGGCCCATACAGGTGGGTATTGTATTCACCATACAGTCATCTGGGTTACTATTGTGTGTGGCCAGTGCTGTGCAATGCTTGCCGTGTATGTGTTCTATAGTCCATGACATGGACGGTGTCTGGGATGTGCACACATCCCACATGCATGTACATTGACTTGTGGACCTGTACCTGGGGTGTCTGGCCCATGTTGTGTACACAGACTGTTGTCATCGGATGTGCCAGTCCTGGCCTCATGTGGCAGGAACTGGTTATGGACAGCAGGTTGACCTGCACCTACATTGATAGCATGATACAGGTATTCCCTGGTGTCAGTAGCATCTGTCCATACATGGCATGTGTTTACGGCATGGTATGTCCTTTGTGGGGTCACATTTGATGGCACCACATTTGTTGCAGGCATCCAGTGGGAAACGTAGTGAAGGCGCACTGTCTGCAATTACGTGCTTATTGTACTGAAGGACAGGGTGCCATGCCCTCTGTAGTCCATTGCAATCACACCATGGTTACTATCTGTCGGAAATATGCAGAGTGTTACCAACATAGCGGTTGTTGCCTAGGCAAGTGTGTTTGTGTATGAGACATGGGTTGAGAGCGTTCTGTGAGTAATACAAGGGTTGCTTACTTTGTTCGCCAGGTCTTGATGTCACATGTAGGGGTATGGATTGGCATCCCAGCCTCTTGACTATTTGACATCTGTTATCCTTGTAAGGTGGACCTTGTGACATATAATAGGGCCACCATATAAGAAATTTGCAAAACCCACTCCCCAATGAGTCCAATCATTGTACACTCACAGCCACCTCTACACAGAATACGAATAACACACACACACACACACACACACACACACACACACACACACACACACACACACACACACACACACACACACAAACTTGCCATGTCTGAGATTAGAACTCCTACCTAGCAATTTATCACACTACAGCATTACGCAATTATAGGATGCACCACCAAGATTACTGGAGTACGCCTTCCCAAAAGGTGTATTTCACTGGAAATGACATCAGCCAAGTAGGTCAATGGAGGTTGTAGTGACTGTGAATGGCCTCAAAAGCATTGCACCCTACACAGACAAACAAACATCCACACTTGCTCTGTCTGGGAATAGAACCCATACCAAACTACTATATCACACTACAGCATTACACTGTTATAGGACATGCCATGGAGATTACCGGAGTACTCATTCCCCAAAGGTGTATTTCACTGGTAATGGCATCAGCAGGCTTGCCAAAGTAGGTCAATGGAGGTTGTAGTGACTGTGGATGGCCGCAAAAGCATTGCATCCTACACAGACAAACATACATCCACATTTGCCATGTCTGGGAATAGAACCCCTACCAAACTACTATATCACACTATGGCATTACACTGTTATAGGATGCACCACAGAGATTATTGGAGTACTGCTTCCTCAAAGGTGTATTTCAAAGTGAATGACATCAGCAGACTTGCCAAAGTAGGGCATTTGAATGAATTGTAGTGAGTGTGACTAGCCTAAAAACATTGCTCCCTGCAAAGACACACACACACACACACACACACACACACACACACACACACACACACACACACACACACACACACACACACACAGACACAGTTACCATGTTTGGGATTAGAACTCCTACTTAACTAGTTTATTACACTACAGCATTACACAGTTAAAGGAGGTGCCACAGAGATTACTGGACTAGTTGTTTCCCCAAAGGTGTATTTCAAAGTGAATGACATCAGCAGGCTTGCCAAAGTAGTGCATTTGAATTGTAAGTCTTGAACCTCGACACAGAAATTAATAGGACATGCTGGAGAGACAGATTTATAACCCAGAGGCTCCCAGCACTCTGGAATAGAATCCATGTCCATATCAGGCAGAGACCCTCACTGACTCTCTTCAAGAGGAATCTTGATGAGTGGATGGGAGATCTTAGGTTTACCCCGGGGATCACTTCTGTGTCACTACTAGACAGAGGCACAGTAAACTAACCTAAAAAAGGGCACAGTCAAACTCATTTTAAAGGGTGGCGAAAGCCAAATACACTCTAGCTAGGCTGATAAATGCCCTAGGGCATATAGCCTAGTATCAACCTATGAACCTATGAACCTATGAGTGTGATTAGCCTAAAAAGTATTGTTCCCTACACAGACGCGCACAGACACACACACACACACACACACACACACACACACACACACACACAGACACACACACACACACACACACACACACACACACACACACACACACACACACACACACACACACACACACACAGTTGCCATGTCTGGGATTAGAACTCCTACCTAACTAGTTTATCAGGGTCTATATTATATTATCACATGCTTACAAAAGCAAATGACATTTAATTGACCCCATGTAAGCGAAAGCTTGCAACATCAAAACCTCAGAACAGCGATTTTTTCCAAGGGAAACAAATCACTGTTGCAAAATAATAAAAAAAAAAACCTTTAAAACATTACATAATGGGGGGGGGCTGTGTCCCCCACACACCCCTACTTATATATATCAACTTCAAGATCACACTACAGTACCAAAAAAGGCAAAGTAATGAAAGTGGTCAAGCAAATTCTTTCCCAGGAATTTGATGAAAAACTGATTCGCTATTTTGCCTTTTCGTTCTTTTAGGTTCGATCAAGATGCATTAGACAAAATGCATCTACGATAACGCAGTAGGAACCCATTTATCACAGAACAGCATCACACAGTTATAGGATGCATCACAGAGATTACTGGGCTATTTTTTTCCCAAAGGTGTATTTCAAAGTGAATGACATCAGCAGGCTTGCCAAAGTAGGGCATTTGAAGTGTAGTGAGTGTGACTAGCTTAAAAAGGCATTGTTCCCTATACAGACACACACACACACACACACACACACACACACACACACACACACACACACACACACACACACACACATACACACACACACAAAATTGCCATGTCTGGAATTAGAACTCCTACTTAACTAGTTTATCACACTACAGCATTATGCAGTTATAAGACATGCCACAGAGATTACTGGGCTATTCCTTCTTCAAAGGTGTATTTCACAGTGATTGACATAAGCAGGCTTGCCATAGCAGGGCTATGAGGAGGGCAGTGTGTGTGCATGGGCCATAACCCATTCATCTAGAGGTAGATAAACCACACTCAGGCACACACAGGTTTATATTCCTCAGGTATGTGTATACAACTGCTAGATGACTACTGCCTTGTACAGTCATGTTGCACAGCTAGCACTAGCACCACAGAGTCTTTAATGCTGAGGGATGCCAGTGGTTAATTTCTACAGTGAGTGACATTTACACATCATGTGGTTGTAGCCATTTGGCTGTGTGCTGGGTAGGGCAGGTTTCATGATGGAAGGCTCTTTCTTACTGTCACTCTCTTCGACACATCTATATATGTGTACATTTGGCATATTATAGTATGTTGTCCTCGGATATATGTGTGTATTCCTATCCAATGTGTGTGCAAAGCATGACTTGTGCATACTGAGCAGTGTATGCACTAACATCTGCAACTGTCAGATATGTATGGTCCTCTGTTGTTGGCAGACATGGGCTTCATTTGTTCTGTTGTTAGCAGACATGGGCTTCATTTGTTTAAGTGTGTGAGCATGCCCAGTATGACCTTTCAGTATGTTGTTGTCTGACATTGCCTTCATTTCTCTAAGTGTATGAGCAAGCCCAATATGCCCTTCTGTATTGAATGCGTGGATCCATTCCAGGTAGATTGTACTCCAGTTCAGACCTTCCTGTTCTACACCTACAGATACCAAACAGTTTCTGCAGGATATCTGTAGATCAGTTGGCAATATGGGGTCAAAATGTGCAAGGGATAGTGGGTACTGTAGGTGATTGTGTCTGTGCTGCCTCTGCTACATGGTACTGGTGTTATCAGAGAAATTCAGACATGTGTACTCTTATACACTGTGATGTTTTATGTCCTCAAGTACTGTCAGGTAGACACTTTTACTCATAGTGATGTCCTGGGGAACACAGGGTGAATATAGATGTGTCCAGTATTGTGGTCAAATGCCTACATATTCATGGAAAGTTATACCATTCTGGAGAGGGAGCTGCAGGCACTTGCTGCTGGGTCTGTGTAACAAATTCAGCACCTTGGTACAGTGATGGCAGAGGATCCCATACTTGTACATCCATTGACCTGACAGTATGGCTTTATCTTGCTGTGGCAATACATCACAGCTGTACAGATTCACACAGGTTACCCAGAGGCAGAGATCATAAGTCAGGACATTACCCCTATTGTGGTGTATGGGCAGGTTTTCAGCCACCCATTTTTGTGTTTGAAGCCAGGGATAGCATGTGCACATGGCTGTGTTTTGGACTTTGCACATTCCATGCTGCCCATGCTCCCACCCCCACTCTATTATTCTATCCTCTTCCATACATTATGCAAACATTTTCTGATTCTTTCCCTATAATTATCCCCTCATCACAGCTGTGTTTTGGTGTTGGTCCACACTTCATGCAATGGGACATGGTGGACATGTTACTGTGTTTTGTCCACATGACCTTGCATATGGGTGAGATACAGACCTTTGGCAGAGGCCTGTAGGCCATTTGGTGGTGATGCAGGCCAGCTGTATATTCCCCTGGTGTGACAGGGTAGGTGTGCTAGGTGTTCATGCCAATACTTTCTGTCAGTATTGATTAGGTGGTGTGGATGTTGGCAGGGTGCTGCTTACAGCTAAGGACACACCTGCATGGGACACCTGCACTGCATGCTGCATTATTTCACTACTGCCATACACAGGTAGGGGTCATATTGTACCCATTCCCAACAGCAGGGATAAGACCGGAGAGGTACCTGTGGGTGGTGGTTGGGTGAGCTGGATGCATGTGTGCTATGAACACTACTTGCATCTGACTCACAGATATGCATGGAGCATTCCAGTTGTGCTAGCTTGTGCAGGGAAATCAGTTGTTTCTCAATACATCAGTCCTATCACCTTTGTGATCTGCAAGTGTTCAGCCAGACAACATTGGTATTTCCTACTACAAGCCCAGATAATGTGATGTAAACCTGTATGTACAATTCCAAGAGTGTGTCCATTTCATGGTTACACATTATACACTGTATGTCTGGAGTACTTTTCCCTGTGTACTGCTTGTATTTCTAACCCAACAGTCATGCCATGTCCATCTTTCAGATGGTGACACATATTACCGCCATACATTTACAATGGCTTACTGCTAGAATGTGTTATACTGGGGAGCATTGTCTTTGGCACTGCAGTTGTGAGGACTTGGCCCTGTCATTGGCAGTAGAGGGCAATGGCCACCAGGTCAAACCTCAACATGCATACATACTGACCACTCTCACACAATATGAAACACACACCAACCTAACACATGCATAACTGCATATTGAACAAATACTACAATCTCTATCCTGCTACTTTGGCCACCTCAAGTCATCTGTGCTCTGCTGGTATTATACCTACACATGCATGTTACTACAAGTCTACATCGGATTGGGGGGCACACCTGACTGTTACTACATTTCTACATAGGATAGGGAGGGCACACCTGACTTTTACAATGTGTCTACATTGGATTGGGGGCACACCAGACTGTTACTATATTTCTAAATAGGATTGGGGGGCACACCTGACTGGTTCTACATTTCTACATAGAATTGCAGGGGAGTACACCTGACTGTTATTACATTTCAACTTAGGATTGGGGGGGCACACCTGAATGTTACACCGTGTCTACATCAGATTGGGGGAGCACACCAGACTGGTTACTACATTTCTACATAGGATTGGGGGTGGGGAACACCTGACTGTTTCTACATTTCTACATAGGATTGGGGACACACACCTGACTGTTTCTACATTTCTAAACAGGATGGGGGGCACACCTGACAGTTTCTACATTTCTACAAAGGTTTGGGGGGCACACTTGACTGTTTCTATATTTCTACATAGGATTGGGGGGGCACACCTGACACTTGTACACATTTGCTATGACTGTACTAGTATGTCAGGTACTCCATTTCATTCTGTATTGTAACCTATCATGCTGACAAGAGACATATCAGTGTAGTACAGGTCTTTGGTTTGATTGATCTACATATCAGTTTCTGACTTCTTACCCATCAGAACTAACATCCACTGCCTGACCTAATGTAGTCTGTCTGTGCAGGCCTGAGGGGGAAGATTACCCATAGCCATCATTCAGAGGCCATAGCATGGGCTTTGTTTGTGTTTTTCTACACCTGTCCTGGTGGCTGAGACTGTTGTTGGGTATGTGAACCTCCCTGACTGGCATATGTATGTCATATGGACACACATGTGGCCCAGCACATTTCCTGCAGTGGGTTTTGTCACCATGTGTAGTACTGGCTACTATGGTGACACCAGTATTTGTTACAGATCACATGCTGCCACTATAGGTGTCTACTATCTGCTGGCATCCCATTCAGCCCCCCAATTCCCTTGAATGTTCACATCCATACCATAGATACAAGTAACAACACATACTACTCCATTTGGCAATTGATAAGAAGAGTGACTTACCTTGTGCGTGTGCCAGTATTGAGGATGGTGCTGGAGGGCTGCCTATGTCAGATGCACATAGTACACTCCCTTTACATAGTTGAGCATAGGTAGTGTTATGTTTGACATCCTTTTTACTGTATGTGCGAGTCAGAGAGAGGTGTCATTCGCTGGGTCCCTCCTGTGTCAGTGTATGTGCTATGTGTTGCCTCTTTGCCAAAGCCAGGGTATACTGGGCACACCTCCTTCTGCCTACTGGGGTAGGCTCAGGTTGTTCCTCCTTCGAGTCACTCTGTGCCTGTGCAGGCCTTGGCAATGGTGGGGGGGCTGTGTGGTACTACCTTGTGCTGTTCCTGCTGCAGTAGTTTCCACAGGATCATATTGTGTAGCATGGCACATACAATGACAATTTAAGTACATGTAGCTGGGGAGTATTGCAAGGCTCCACCGGATGTGTCTAGGCACTGGAACCATGATTTTAGCATGCCAAACGCATGTCCAGTTATAATTCTGGTCTGTACATGTGCCTCATTATGGAGTTCTTGGCTCCAGTGCATAACCAGCATCCCCCACTAGGTGACCATAAGAGAGGTCCCCATTGGCAAATCTCTGATACAGCTGCATTAGATGTCAGATGTGGGAATCATGATAGCTTCCAGGGCAGCCAGCACACACATTCATTATTATGCCCTGGGCATCGCACACAACCTGGCAGGTGATGGAGAGACGGAGGGGAAACCCTTGTGGTTGATGTAGACCATACCCTACTAACCGAGTGGTGCTTTGATGCATATGTGCGTGCAGTATATAGCATCTGCTACCTCAGGGTATTCTGCTATTTTGTGGAAAAGATGCATATTGCTGGCCAACACCTCATGGGTGTTGGGGAAGTATACGTGTTCACTGGCATGTGCTGACATGACATCTAAGAATTGTTGGAGTACCTTGGATGCTGATGGCTTTGAGATCCCCATGATATCCACAGTTGCCTTTGAAAGGTACCTGTGGCTAGTATTATTAGGCCTACACATATCTTGGTATCCACTGGGATGGGTTCCCCTCTGTTAGTTCTGTGTGTCAGGCTTGGCCGGCACAGCTCATCAATTTGCTGTAGGAGGTCCCTGTCCACCCTATAGCACTCCACTCTCTCCAGCTCATGTAGCCCCTGGTAGGTTACCCTGGGTCTGCACAATCTTCTCCGTCTTCTCACTGTGGGTTGGTCAACAGCATTCTCATCCTCACCACCCTCAGCCTCTTCCACATGTTGATGTATGATAGCTACTGCAGCCCCTATCATTTTGTTATTTTTGTTTGTTAAAATTTCCCCACTTGTATAGACCAGTGGTGTAGAGTATGTGGGAAAAACCAGAGGGAAAGGTGTTTGCATAGGCATGCCCTGCAAACATAGTGCTCAAATGAGCACAGGGCTGCTATTTCCTGGTTTACTTTTTTTTTTCCTTTAAAACCCGGTGCACGGCTCGCACACCCACTTAGGCAATGTAAAGAATGCTAGGCAGCCTCAGCTCTGCTAAACTAAGGGCAAATCTGAGCCACAAGGCTCCAATTTGCTTACAGTATGCCTGACATACACCCCTATGATGTCAGCTAACTCCTTGGCTTGCACCAAGCCATTCCTGCACTTACACTGTTGGGTGCTGACTACCATTGAGGGGAAATCTGGAATTCAGTATAATTCCCCTCATTTGCATAGGATTGCCTGCTAATGCATAGTTACAGGTCCCACACTGAGCCTCCCCACTTAGCAACCACTATTCACTGTCCATGTTGTCTTCTGCCTGCCATTGAGTATAATGGCAAAATACTGACTTTGGTTAGAATGCTTATTTCAGGTTTTTTTTTTATTTGTCGCCCGATCCCATTTGCGTGCCACTGCACTACGCTTAAACAGACAAAATAGGCTAAAAAATAAAAGTTATTTTTTTTAACTGTTTTCCATGCAAATGGCCATATATTTGACCATTAGCATGCTTTACACATTATATACACCCTTTATTTGGAGCTATCATGGCTCCGTTTGGTAGTTTGTAGAAATGTACTCGGTTACTAACTGAGTACATTTCTGCATATTACACTAGTCCTGCACAGCTGGCTGCCAACTTCCTGGTTCACAAATTCACCTTATTTGCATGGTTTTCACCTGCAAATGGGGTAATTTGCATACTGGAGCTGCGTCCGTGCAGAACTAGTGCAGGAGCGTTTGTGCACGTCCCTGCAGCTTATTCCTGGATCGCATGGCGGACATATTGCCTGCTGGAGCTCCAGCACTTGCTGAATCTGGGGGGTTGTCTTTTAATACAACAGTGGCTACCCAATACCAAGAGTTACAATTGTCTGTTTATCCGTTATCTCTCACATTAATTAAATAGGACACTTCTACCAAAAGTTCTTTTATATCTAAACATTTTCGATAAGCCAATTCTTCCTTGCTTCTTTCCTTTAGTATAGATGATAAGAGTACGGGGATTAGTCCAGATAAAATCACTTTAGCTATCAGATCAAGGAGGATCTGTCTCTGATATCCTCTCTGTGGGAGGAATAAAGATGGACAAGTGGTCTTGTTCTGATGCCCTCTCACTGGGAGGGTATCAGAGAGAGAGTTTCTTAGATCTGCTAGCTAAAGTGATTATATCTGGACTAATCTATTGTACTGCTTCATGTTAGCCCTGTCACCCTCTTGGTCACAGGTGGGATACCAGGGTTGACTCAAGCCTTCTGGATTACCTCTGTGTTTTTTTTATTACAGATTATAGGGATTAGGGAAAATATTTTCATTTTTTCAAGCCAATGTTTTTACATGGCACAGATGATAAAGATTAGGGAAAAACATTTTTCAAAGTCAGTGTTTTTACATAACTGCCTGTTGCCTCATAACTGCAGTCCAGTGTTCCCATTTTTGCCTGTGAGGTTTGCTTGGCCTTTTTCAATACCTCAGTTTCTATGCCCAAATCTCATTCATTAATATTATCATTTCTGTTGTATTAGGAGGTCCATTTGTTTTCCACTTTCTGGTAATTACCTTTTTGGCCACTGTGAAGACTAATGATATCAGTCTTTGCATATTCTTGTTCACCTGTCCAGCATTTACCAAGTTTAACATGTACTTAGCTTCACCTATGTACTCATGTCTTTCAATTATTTTTTGCACCAATCCCTGGACTTCCTCCTTAAAGGATGCCAAAGTAGGACATTTCCAAAATATGTGCTTCCAAATTCCCAGCTCTTCACATCTCCAGCACCAACTATCAACTTCCGGATGGATTTTCTTCAATCTTTCTAATGTAGGAAAGTAGTTTTTGCATGTACCTCTGTCACAAATTATAGATTTTCTGGATTTGGTAACCAGTTTGAGGGTTATGGAAATGTACCTCTAGCTTTGACCTGAAATCCCTCTTCCTAACTTTCCCTCTAGTTTCTTCTTGGATTCACCTTCTTTACTATTTTATATTTTGTTAGAGATGCAGATAATCTGCTTAAGACTCTTCTAACATGTGATGCTTTTGTCCTAAATTGTACTAATAATTTTATTAACACAAGTTTCTGTAACTCACTCCTTCTCACTTCTGCTTCATAGTGCCCAAGAATTTGATGGAGATGCCTACATGTTATAATCTCCATTCCTTTCAGTTGAAGCCCATCACTCAGCTTGTTCCATTCTAGTATTCTACCCTCTTTTCCATTTCCACTTTTCCACATCTATCTAGGTGATTAGTTGGGGTACCTCATTTACCATGCCCCTTAGGTATTTCACTGTGTGATGACCCCATAAATGTTGATATTGTTGAACTAATATAAAACATAACTATTGGGAGTTTACACAGAGGTTCTTAATCCTGACTTCATTAATTTTCTAGCCTAATATTCTGGCAAATTGTCTTAGGATCTGAAATTTTGTGGGGACATCTTCATCAGGATTTATATTATATATTATCACATTGTCTGTAAACTAATGTATGTTCCTTCATATTCTATTTCTATCCCTTAACCTCATATGGACTATTTTTTGCTCCAAAGGGTCTAAATGTATGGCACATACAAAAGAGAACAGCAGGCAGCCTAGTCTCATTCCTTTTTTAATTCTTTTTTCTCTTGACAGCTTTGTATTGATCTTGGCCTTTATATATCCTTTGCAATAGTGTGACAAATTGCAATGGAAAGCCTATCTTATACATGATTTCCCATATAAAGCTCCAATTGACAAAGTTTTTTTCTGCATCAAGTTTCATTAATATCAGTTGTTTCCATTCAATAAGTGCCTGAATAAATATCTATATGTTTTTATAATATTGTCTCATTTATTTGCCATTTGTTAACCGGGATAGTACGACTGAGCAAAAGCCCTTTTTCAGAGGAGGCCTGGGGAGAAAAGCTCCACAGTAAAACAAGAGTAAATCACAATAGTTAGTAAAATACAGTAGTAACATACAATAGTACCATATGCATACATTACAAATATAAAAACATTATAACACACATCAATTATATAAAGATATTTAGTTTAAACAGAGATACAAGGAGTTATTTAAATGCAGCTTTCTAAAAATATGTAAATAAAGACTTTGTAAAAGTATGTGAATAAAGACACATATACATAAATTATGAAATGTAATAACAATAGTGTGCAAGGAAATTGTCCTGTTAGTGGAAATATAGTTTGGAAAAAAGGAAGACTGCTGTTAGTAATGGAGATTAAAGAGAAGTAAGTTCAGAATGGGACTAAGGTAGAGGAATAAGAATAGAGGACAGTTACGTAAATGATAGGTGGAGGGTAAGATAAAGTTAGTGGGGAGGTTAGGTGAAGACAATAGAGGAGGAGAAGAATAAGGGATGAGCTGACTTAAAAGGAATCAGATAAAAAGGTAGGAGATAAGAGAATATATAACAGGATAATAAGAAGAGGGTGAGAGTTGGATAGGGTAGAAGATAAGGAATTCATGTAGGATATTTACATTGACATGTCCCTGTAGAAATTAAGTAATCTGTTAGATCTTTCTTGAATTCATGAGTCTGGTTTATTTTACTTAGGGACATGGGAAGCTTGTTCCATAAGATGGCTGGTAAGTAGCTATAAAGGTTTGACCATAATATCTCTTAGGCTTGTAAATTTCTAGGTGATATTGATCAGAGCTCCTGACAGTTCTGGGGAGGAGGGTGTATATAGAGACTAAAGACGAGATGTTGGGGCAAGAGGAGGGTTTGTACACAACAGAATGGATGATGGTGAGTTGAGAAATTTGAAGATGGTGAGGGAAGTCTAACCAGTTTAATGTCTTAAGAGCAAGACAGTTATGTGATTTAGATGGCTTATTTGATGCAAATCTAGTTACTTTGTTACAGGTGGTTTCAAATTTTATGAGTAGATTACATTGTAGATTAGTAAGAATATGTGAATTATAGAACCGGTTAGGGAGGAGATAAGCATGGGCAAGTGTCTGTTGTGACTCATTAGATAAGAACTTTTTATTTCTGTACAGTAGACCTAATATTTATGGGTTTTCTTAATACAATGGAACACATGAAGGTCAAATTAGAAGAACTTATTATTTCTGTAAAGTAGACCTCATTTTTGATAGGTTTTCTTAATACAATGGAATACATGAAGGTCAAATTTAAGTTCGTCATATATTATGGCACCAAGAAGCTTAATATGGGTTTCAGCCTTAATGACTGTGTTGTTAAGGAATGTGATGGTGAATGTGGATTTATGATGGAACAATGATTTAGGGAGGAAGAGTACAAGTTTAGTCTTTTTGGGGTTAAGTATGAGTTGATTACTGGAGAGTCATGTTTCAATAAGGTTGAATGACTTTTGTGTAAGGGTATTTATGTCAGGGAGGGTATCAGAAGTGATGATGACTGTGGAGTCATCAGCATACTGTATGAGGGAAGATTGTGGACAAGAAGTGTAGAGGTGAATTATGAAAATGTTGAAGAGTAAAAGACCAAGTATTTCACCTTGAGGAACTCTCATCTTAATGGGGAGGAAGGGAGAAAGAGAGGAGAACCATTTAACAGTTTGTTGTCTGTTGGATAGGTAGCTTTGAAACCAGGAAATAGTAGCAGTTGAAAGACTGAGCTGAGAGAGTTTACAAATGGGAATAAGGTGAGAGATAGTGTAAAAAGCTTTGGAGTGATCACGAGAGAGACAGGAGACCAGCTTATTATTGTATCTAGCCAGAGAGATAGAGTGTGTGAAGAGATGAGTGATATTGTGCTACTGTGGTGAGGACGCAAGCCATGTTGTGTAGGTGAGAGTAGGTTTTTATGGATGAAGTAGTCCAGGATTTGTTTATGAACACATTTCTCAAGGATGTTTGCTAGAGGAGACAATATTGATATAGGCCAGTAGTTAGCTAGTTTGGTAGAGTTGCCACTTTTATGGAGGGGTATTATATAGAATTGTTTCCAAAGAGAGGGAATAGTGGATTCCTTTATTGAACAGTTGATGAGAATGGAAATGGGATAGGCAACAGAGTTAGCTGCAGCCTTGAGGAAGAGTGGAGGTAAGTTAGTTTGAGGAGAAGGTTTTTAATGTGCTTTGTAGGAACTGGTTTTAGTGTGAAGGCATTATTGAGCTTAGAAGGAATGAAATAATTGGTGGGTTCAGTGGAGTTAGTGGTCTGACTAAGTTTACGAATAGAATCGATGAAGTAAGAGTTAAAGATGGGAGCTGTTTCTTGTGGGGTATTATTATGGCAGGGGTTAGGAGTATAGAGGTTTCCAGGGTTTAGGATGTGATTGACACTATTCCAAAATTTTTGGGATTGTTATTTTGTGTAGTTTGGGGTTTATGATAGAAACATTTCTTGTGTATGTTAAGCTGTTTTATGTTGAGGTTAAATAGTTCCTTACATGTTTGGTAGTGATGGGATAGTTTAGTCCTAGTCCAGACATTCCAAGCATTATCCCTTTTTTATTAGGGTGTGTTTAGCCAGGGTAAGCCAGGGAGATCATTGAAATGTAACCCTTTTTTGTTTTAAGTGGGGCAAGGAAGTTGAGTGTATTAAGAATTCAGGGCTGTGTTACAAGTTTCTGAGTTGTCCATACCTTACTTGGATAGAGGGAAGTTTCTCTATTCACCTGTGAGAGAGGGGAACTTTGACCAGCCACCTGTCCCTGGAGGAGTGATTCCAGCCCAAAAGTTAACAGTTTAAAATCTGGTTTGCATGGTTTTGTGCACTGGGCAGCACCGGTTAGCTAGGGTTAAATGATTCCCAGCTCCACTAAGTCTCCTCTTCAGTTTTTCACTTGAAACTAGTCTAACTCTCAACCTAAGCACTCAGAAAGCATCCTGCAGTCCAGCACTTGCTCAGACCTATTAGCAAGCACTAATATACCCCGACACTTGACTGCCCAGCAGGGCAAGGCTCTTTATCCACCCCTCACCAACCAAGTGACTAAGCAGCTCACCCTACTATTCAGGCATGAAGGGCAACTTCAGGTTTACTCTCCAGTCCAGCTGGTGAATCTGGGTATCCTGAGGCAATGTTACAACTGCCTCATGTACACAGACAGCCCTCTCCTCCTACCACAAAACACTAACATATGCGAGAGATGCAATTATACAGCCAAATTGGAGGGTAAGGTCTCTCCTCCCAAGACTGGAACAGACAGTCATGAGGAGAAGGTTAACACTTGCACCACACCTCCAGCCTCACATAGACCTACTAAACCAGCACTGGCAAAAAATACACATAAATACACAAAGTCATACTCGGAGGTTCTAAGTAAAATCCTGCAAAAGCATCAGAGAGCTCCAAAGCAGACACCCACAAAACCTGCACCTCCCGTCACAAACCAGACAACACATAAAACACAAAATCAATGTGCCGCACAATCACAGTTCTTAAGGTGAAATAACATACCTAACACACTAGTAATAGGTGACTCAATAGTCAGGAACACTGAAGCCCCACTCACTAGGCTGGACAAGGAGAAGGTTACTGTTAGCTGCCTGTCAGGAGCCAGAATCCACCATATAACACAAGCACTCAGGTCACTCCAGAACAAGTACAAATATGACTCTGTCATTGTTCATCTTGGTGTGGATGACCTGAGACCTACCTCCCTGGACTACATGAAAAGTGACATGGAAGAGCTCTCTGGTCATGTAGTCCAGGCGGCTTTAACGCTGACCCTGAGTAGCATCCTGCCCTCACCAAGAATGATACTGCGGTATAAAGAAAAAATGATCAATTTCAACAATTGGCTAAGCTTCTGGTGTCATTCAAAGGAGCCCCAGTGTCTGTCAGGCTGGGATGACATGCTCAACAAGCCGCGTTACTTCAAAAGAGATGGCTTGCACCTGTCACTCCTTGGCTTTCAAATACTGGCCAAGGCTCTTGCTGCCCCCATAGTGCCTTTTTTAGGCAAGGCTCAAAATTCAAACCCACCTCCATAAATAGCACAAGTAAGAAAATGAGGGTTATGCTGCTCAACGCCAGTAGTTTAAATCTCAAAATGCATGCGCTCAAAGCACGCCTAAGTATGGAGAACGTCGATATCTGTGCAGTAACTGAAACCTGGTTCAAGGCTCTAGCGAGCACTCCAGCACTACTAAGCTACAACTCATACCACACATTTCGGCCACAGAACACGGACCAAAACACAAAAGTAGGGGTTGTAGCCATATTCATCAAGGATACCTACACCTCCAGGTTAGTGGAGCAGCATGATACCTCTGAGATCATCCATGTGCAACTAACATCAGCCACAACTGCAATGCAAACTGTGGCCTGCTACAGATCACCCTCCATGACCCAGGACCACCACTCCGCCTTTCTGGAGACTCTGGAAAACATGAAGTTCCTACCGAACACCCTGATATTGGGTGATTTAAATTACCCTACCATTAACTGGGAAAATTACTTGAGTACAGACTCCCAGGCTCAGCACTTCCTGGAATTTATCAACTCAAATGCCTTGGATCAGCTGGTAAACTCCCCTACCAGAGGCCACAACATATTGGACCTGGTCATCACCAACATGGGTGACAGGTGTTCCATACCAGAGGTCAACCCATCACTGGTTAGATCAGACCATAAACTAGTCACCCTGGATGGCCACACCCCACCACCACCCCCAACCAAGGAAACCACAGTGAAAAACTTTTCTAAAACAAACTTCACCTTACTTAAGGCAGAGGTAGTAAGTTTCACAGCCCCCTCGCTAAAGAATAACACTGCCCAAGATGCAGAATCCTTTACAATTGCACTCTATGAGCACCTACAAGGATGCATGGATTGTGCCATCCCTAGCAAAACCAAGACTCACTTCCGTAAGAGAAGGAAACCAGTCTGGTGGACCCCTGCCATAAACAGGTTATACAACAAAGGGAGGAAACTAGTTCAGAAAAAAAGTAAATCCAAAGAAGGAAAGACAGCCCTGATCAGTATCAGTAAGAAACTAAGGTCCCTCATAAAATCATCCAAGGTTAACTTTGAAAGAAAAATAGCCAAGGATTCGAAAGGTAACCACAAAGCCTTCTTTAGCTATGTCAATAATCTAAGTGGCAACTCACAGATATGCTCTGAGCTAGTGCAAAATAGCACAAAATATACTGAACCTACTGATATTGCCAACATCCTGGCAGATAGATTCAGTGCAAACGTCACCTCCCTCTCACCTTCAAAAGGGCCCACAACAATACTGGAAAAGTGTAGTGTCCCGGAAATCACAGAAGCACAGGTGAAAACAGCCCTTTCAAAAGCCAAAAATACAGCATCAATTGGGACCAGATGGTGTCCCAGGCTGCGTCTTGCACAAACTACAGAATGAACTAACCCACCACCTAAACACACTGTTCAATCTCAGCCTCTCCACAGGCTACATGCCCATAGAATGGCACACAGCAATGGTTATTCTGCTCCACAAAAGAGGGGCCACAAATGACCCTGGTAACTATCACTCCATAAGCCTGACTAGCCTGGTCTGCAAGGCTATGAAGCGCATCATCATGGAACTCATTAACAAAGACATTGGGAACCTCCAAACACTTGACCCGACCCAGTTCGGCTTTGTTAAGGGCAGATCATGCCTACTAAACCTGGTTGACTTCTTCGAGACAGTCACCAAGGCCATAGATGAGGGAAAGATGGTTCACACAGCCTACCTTGATCTCACCAAGGCGTTCGACACCATTCCTCACTCGGGTGTTATAGAAAAACTCACCAGCCTGAACATAAACCCCTACTTCACAAGATGGGTTGCCAACTGGCTTACAGACAGAACTCACAAGGTAAGAATAGCAGGCTCCAGGTCCGACTCTAAACCAGTCACAAGTGGTGTCTCGCAAGGCTTGGTTCTGGGACCCCTACTGTTTGGCATATATTTCTCAGAAGTACAGGCAAACACAGGAGGACTATGGCTAACCAAGTTCACCGATGACTGCAAACTGGGAGCCATAATTGACTCTCCGGCTGACAGAGACATCCGTCAAAAATGCTTACTGAGACAGACAACTGGTGTCAAAGTCATGGACTCAAGCTAAATGCCAAAAAATGCATAATCATCCCCTTTGGGAAAAAGAAAATACCCACAAATTACCACATAGGTGGCAGCCCCCTTAATACAGAAGAGGTAAAAAGAGATCTGGGGACCCAGGTAGATAGTAATCTCTCCTTTGACAAACATATTGCCAAAGTAGTTAGGAAATCCTTCTATGTGGCCCATCTAATTACTAAGGGGTTTGCATCTAGAAATAAAGAGGATATAGTGCCCCTTTCCTCATCATTCATCAGACCTATCATAGAGTACAATGCCCTATTTGGGATGTACCTCACAAGACACTTCCAACAGCTGGAATGACCACAAAAGCACCTCACCAAGAGGATTACTGGCCTCAAACATATGTCCTATGCAGCCCGACTGAAAAAATTCCGGCTGTACTCAGTGGCTTATCGCTTACTCAGAGGTGATCTCTGTCTGACTTACAAAGCCATGCCCAACTCAGAATTGATGGACATGCTCCACCTAAAGATATCCAAGTCACTGCGAGCCATGCGCTCTAGTGAGCTAAACTTCGCCACAACAATAAATAGAACATGATGGAGGGATAGATTCCTGCCACAGAGACTCCCCATGCTTTGCAACAAAATTCCTAACTACATTAGAGAGAGCTCCTCACTAACACTCTTCAAGGGAAGACTTGACGAGTGGTAGGGTAACAGAAAATACACCCCTAGGATCACTTCATTGGCTCTGCTTGACAGAGGCTCAGTTAATTAATCAATGGGGTGGCGAAAGCCAACACACTCTGGCTAGGCTTATAAATGCCCTCAGGCAGATAGCCTAGTACCTACCTATGAACCTAAGAAATATGTCATTAAATTGTTGAACAGCTTCATCTAGAGATAAATTACCAAGAAATGACCAGCTTACAGATGATAGAATGTTGTTAAATGAGTCAGGATGGAAACTATATAGTTTTTGGTACTCTATATATTTATGTGGCCTGGGAAACTGGAAGAGAATCTTTGGACACAGATGGGAGAGTGGTCACTAATGGCATTGGGTAGGGATTGAGGGTCATGATAGAGGCTAGGATGTGAGACTACAATCCAGTCAATGATAGCTGTAGAGTTGGCTGTTTTAACATAGTGGATGGGAGTTGAGATAAGCTTGGTGAAATCATATAAGTTTATGCTGGAGCTTGCATACGTTGAAATTAGTGATAGCCAGCTGATATTTATATCACCTACTAGGGTGGTTTCATTGGGTATGTTATTGGTGAATCAGGAGAGGATTTGATCAAGTAAAGGCATTTTATCACCTGGTGGTATATATATTGCAGCAATAATTTTATGGGCATTGAATTTAAAGTTGACAGTTAACAGTTTAGCAGGGTGAAATGACGGAGGAAGGATAGGTAAGGGGGACAGGGTGAGATTGTTGGAGTATAATATAACAACTCCTCCCGCTCTTTTTGGTAGTTCTGTTAATATGACAGATGTTATAGCCTGAGGGGAGGACTTCCTTATCTGGAATATGTGGTTTAAGCCACATTTCTGAAATAGTTATTATACTGGAGGAATATTGAGCTACCCAAATATGAAATTCACTTGCTTTTATTGAAAATACTGTGAAAGTTACTGGAAAATAAAGACAAATATTTTGTTTTCCAATTAGAGTGTTGGGATACTGATTGGGATAGTGGAGAGTTTGAAGAAGGATTACTGTCAAGTCCAAGATTTGAATGAATATCACCATAAAGATGTAAGGTACTGCAGGGGTAGACTAGGATAGTTTTGAAAATGTGTAATACGTGATGTTTATACTTAGTTTTGGGATGCAATGAGTTGAGTGGAAGGGTTTTGATCTTGAAAAGGGTAAGGTTGGTAGTAAGAAAGAGAGTAGGGATATATGACAGAAGTACTGTGTTTCAGCATGTAGGATGTAGTGAATAGATGTAGGAGGGAGATGAAGTGGATTAAGATGTGCATGATATTTATTTTAGTTATTTATTTATTTTATTTTACATTTGTTGACCGAGATAGTCCGATTGGATACATGTCCATTTTCAGCGGAGGCCCAGGGAGAAAAGCTCCACATTACAAACAATAATATTACATAATTCTTGTTAAACTAAGTTTACAGGCTCTGTTCAGATATGCAAGTCATCACTCAAGGATGACGATTACACAAGACCTAAAAAATGCCACACAGTTAAGTTACAAATGAGCAATATTAGAACACAATTATTGGAAGAGGGCTAATCAGGCTTGGAACAAAGGCATATACATATATATGGATATAAGGAGAGGTAAGATAGAAACAGAAGAGGGAGAATGAACAGGAAAGATAGCAACATCATGGGGGAAAATAGATTATTGTGAATGGAAATACTAAACTGAGAGATTAAAGTGGGTATAGCAAGTGGTATGTATGTAGTGTAAAAGGTGTAGGAGAAAAGGGAAGAAATGTTTAGGAGGAGGAGAGGAGGTAATGACTGGTAGATATTGGGAGGAAGTGGCGATAATAGCAGGGCTGGAGAAAGATTAGTTATCTCTAAAGGTTATTGATCCAGGGGTGGGTAGGAATGGGGGATGGAATAGGAGCAGAGTGAACCCGAGTGTAGCTAGGGCAAATGGACTGGCCTGAGCTGCGGAAAGCAGAGAACTTTGAAGAAAAACTATTAATAAGCCCAGGAGTCTGGCTATAGAGAGTGAGTGCAGGTAAAACCAACTGAGAAAGTCATGAGAGTGTATTTAAAAATTCAAATATTTGAGAAGATGACTTAAGCCAATGTAGATAAAACATAAAATAGGGGAGTATTGTGTTAAAAAGGAAACTGAATTTATTAAATGCAATTGAAAAACACAGCTTATTGGAGAAGGGTGATTACAGGTCAACAGTGCACTAGGAGTTGAAGTACACCGGGTGGGGTAGGAAGTGGGCCATTGAGAACAGTGTGCAGGCCACAACCTCTGCTTTTACTCTTTAGTTGTGAAAACAGTACCTTCAACAAAACAATGGCTTTATACTAGAAGAAGTACTATGGACAGTCAGTAGTTATAGGGCATACCTCATGATTCACTGCTGTTTTTAGATGATGGTATTCCAGCCAGATCCTATCAAAGATGGAGAGAATGCACTGTCGTCTGTTTAGGTAGCTGTAAAATAAAGAGAAAAAATTGTATATACAGCTGGTAAACTGGCTGATGTAGCTATAATGGACAGGACAAGGAAAGGAGATATTATAGGTGGAAAAACTGAAACAGTGTTGGAAAGTCAATGAAGATAATTAAGAGGAGTAGGGGTAGGAGTGTGATACTGAAATTTAAGAATGGACAGGAATTAGTTTAAGCTAGGACAGAGTAGAAAAAGCAAGGAAAAAATTATTAGCTACAGAAAGTTGGCTTAAGAGCATATGCAGTGTAACAGTTAATAACCGCTACTTTTCAAAACTGGAGTATATGTTTAACATAAATACACTACCTATAGCTACAGATAAAACTTACAGTTTGCAGTTGCAAAATACTGTAGCATATGAATAAAACAGGCTGGATAAGTATTATATATAACCTTTGAACTGTAACAACTAAAAACACAGTGTCAGTTTAACTAATATATGTTTGAAATAAACGATTAACCTAATTCAAGTAGCTTAGTATTCAGGGTGCTATCATTAGAATAGTACAGCTTCTGAAAATAAATAATCTGGAGAAAAATGAAAACAATTATTTATTTATTTATTTATGTATTTATTTACATTTGTTTACCGGGAAATTCCGACTGGATGCAGGTCCTTTTTCAGCAGATGCCCGGGGAGAAAAACTCCATCATGTACATGATAAATAGAGATACAAAGTTGCAGCAATAGTAAACAACATTACAAGTTGTTGGCTTTAATACAATAACAAGATATTGATTATCAACAGTATATACAGTAAATGTTGCAAGTTAAGATAGTTTCTTGTTGTTTATATTAGTAACAAAGGTGTCAGACAAGATTTTAAAGTATGTAAAGACAACTAGCTAATTCTGACTGTGGTTAGTAGTGGTGGTAGTATAGTTGGGTTAAGTGTCTAGATTGGGGGGAGGTAAGGGTGGAGATGTTAGTCTGGATTAGAACAAGGACAAAGCCAGTGCAAATTTAAGTAGAATTTGAGCACAGTCTTGAAAGGGCTGCTGGAAGCTAGAGTAGTTATAGAGGGTGGAAGATTGTTCCAAAGTTTAGATATGGTACATGAAAATATGGCTTCTCCTGCTGAGTTTTTGGGTTTGATAACAGTGAGTTGATTTTTGTTGCTTGATCTCAGGGGCCTAGTGGAGTGATAGTGTTGGAGAAGGGTTTGAAGGGAAGGGATGTTAAGGGGGTGGTTAATAAGTTTATGAGCGAGGGTGAGTTGATTAAAGTGAAGGAGCTGGGGGAGTTCTAGCCAGTTTACGGAGATACAATGATGGCTGCGGTATGAGGTTCCAGTGGCAAATTTAGCAATTTTGCTGTAACAAGCATCCAGCTTGTGTAGGTCTGTCTGTCTAAAGTTGGTAAGTATAGGGGATGCATAGAGTAGGGTGGAGATTGGCTGGGAATTGGCTATGGAGATTCTAGCCACCTTGGTTAGGAATTGGCGGCTTCGATATAATGCACCATGTTTCTTGTGAACTTTTTTTATTGTGAGAGATATGTGGGTGTCAAATCTAAGTTTGTTTTCTGTTTCCACACCAAGTAATTTTGTGTGCTCTGATGGAGAGATGATGGTATTGTCTTTAGCGCGAATGTTGAAATGGGGGGTGTTTTGGGTGACTTTGGAAGGTTGGAACAGGAGAAGTTTTGTCTTACTTGGGTTGAGTAGGAGCTGAGCATTGGATAGCCAGCTTCCTACAGAAGATAATGATTCCTGTGTGATTTGTTGTAGTTCTGGTAGAGTGGGGGCAGAGCAGATGAGAGTAGAGTCATCTGCATACTGTACAAGAGATGCTTGTGTGGTGGCAGTATGTAGGTTTTTAGTGAAAAGTGAAAATAGCAGAGGGCCAAGAATAGACCCTTGGAGAACTCCAAGAGTAATTGGGAGGCGAGGTGATATGTTATCATCCCAGATTACTGGTTGCTGGCATCTGTGTAGATAGCTGTGGAACCAGTTGCAGGCTGGTTGTGAGAAGTAGAGGTTGGGGAGAGTAGAGAGTAGTCGTTCATGAGATACCATGTCAAAGGCCTTTGAGAGATCTAGAAATACTGCAGTAGAGAAGATGCCATTGTTTTTGTGATGAAGTATAGTGTTGGTGAAGGAGAGCAGAACAGAGGTAGTACTGTGATATGGGCTGAAACCATGTTGGGTTTTGGAGAGGAGATTATTAGCTAGGAGGTAGTTGGAGACCAGCGTGTCTACAAAATACCGAATTAACATAATTTCAGCTTAGCAGCCACATATAATTACATAGGAGCTCTACCTAGAACAGAACTATAGCGTACATTGAACTAACACAAACTAGTGCAGTATCAAAATGAAATAAGATGGATAAATGGGAAAAAAGGATTCACAATAATGAAAGCTACAGTTTCAGTTTAGCAAATGTAATAAGCTAGAACAACTCCTCATATAACAATCTTTCAGCTATTAGGTATATCCAACTAGGTGTTTAGCAGTTCTACATGCTATCACAAATGCATAAACCACAGTTTCATCAACATAGGTAATTGAGATGACAGCTTCTACTCAAACAGCAGTCTTTCTTAATAAAAAAATATGTAAGACCATACATTTTACAGTACCGCACACAATCACAAACTAGTACTGCATATGAAAAGGTATGCTAGAAGTTTACTAGGATAAAGACATAGAACACAGTATTATAAGGAAACTAGCATGGTGTTCTAGGAGAAAAAGCAAAAGAAATGGGGCTAAGAGCTAACAACTAGATAATATTTAAAAAGTTGACACAATCAGTCTAGCCAGAAATACAAAATCTTCATATACAATGCATGTTTGTCGGTTTGCCTTCACAAATCCACATTTGTCTGCTTCAATGATTCAGAGAAGGATCTCTGCTAGTCTTACAGCTAAAATGGCTACAAAACTGTTATAGTCATAGCTTAGTACTGATATCAGCTGCCTGCTTTCAAAAGTCTGGTGATGTTTTGTTTTGCATGAATACATTAAACGTCCATTGTGATAGCTGTACAATTTTTTCTTGGTGGTCTTTTCAGATTTCAACTGGAAACCCATCCTGCCTTGTAAATTTTGTTTTTTATTGCTTTTGTATTTGTGTATTTCCTGGATAGATATTGGTCTAATCAAATTGTTGCTCTTTTTCTCAGTTAATCTAGGTAATCCAAAATTCTCTAGGAAACACTTTACCTTTTTATCCCAAGAGCCTTGTTAGGTCTGAGTATTATATAATGTTTGATAATAGTCTAGAAGCAATTATTTTATCTGCCCTGGCTCCTTTTCTATTTCTTTCCTTATTTTTCTAATCTGAAAAATACCTTTCTTTATTTTTTGCTGCCTGTATTTTCTTCCAGATACTTTTGAGATTTCGGTGTGGTCTCATAATAACACATATTTAATGCTTGGCTATACCTGTCCCCATCTCCTGTTTTTTTTTTTCTTATCAAAGTCAATGCTGTTCCTCCAGTAAAGATGAGTGTTTGACTACAGTATATTTATCCTCTCCCAACTAGCTTTCATTTTCCATTTTATGTCCTTCAATTCTACCATGTCTTGTTGCTGGATTATCCTTCTCCTCTTTATTTTACCCATCCAATATCTTCATCTAGTTGCCCTCTCTTTGTGTTCTCTATTAGTATTTTTAACATTCTCCAGAAATGCTCTTTTAGCTGTCCCTATTCCTCCAACTCAGATGAAGAATCCAATGTCCAGACCCTCAGTTAAACCCTAATTATAACCCTAACCAATGCATGCTCTGATAGTGGTACGTGTTGGGTCTGCATTTCTCTTAGTAAATATTCATGCTCCCCTGTTATACACATTCTATTCATCCTTCAGTTCCATATTGGTTAGATGGGTCTATATTATAAACACAAAAGATCTAAACAGTGAATGCATCTACATCGACACATAAAGGTCGATGTACAAAAAAAGTGAAATACGTAATTGGCGAAAATGAAAACGCTGAACGTATTTTGTCAACCAACAGCGCCATGCAGGTAAGTTCAAACTAACTAAATAAAATTAAATTAACAAACTTTTGTAGGGGGGCAAGCCTCCCTGCACCCCCACACCCTCCTTCCTTAATTATACCAACTCCGAGACCGCAGTACAGTAGGGAAAAGTATACATTTCCTCATCCCCACAATCGCCCTGCTGGCTATGGGAATATGTTCGGCATTTTCATTTTCACCAATTATGTATTTTGCTGTTTTTGTACATCAACCTTTATGTGTCAATGTAGATGTATTCACTGTTTTGAGCTTTCATGTTTATAATATAGACCCTGGTTAGATATACGTATGCAACTTCTATTTCCTAATTGAGTTAGACATAGATCCTTTAACCCTAAACTTTTCATCTAGAGTTTCAACATTTTCTTTTCTCTTGTAACTGTTTGGGATCTTGAACCTCTGGAACTGAATCTACAGTTTAGTTCCTAGTAAATATGGTTGATAACTGAAAACTCAGCGTGTAACTGAAAATAAAATCCAACAAGCCTGTAATTGAAGCATCTCAATGTAAGTTCAACTGCCTGGTAGGAATGAAAAAGTTTAAAAACAATCCAAGATACAAAGAAAGAAAAGGACAGCAGAAGCAACAATGAAGTGCTCTACTTTGTAATTAAACAGATATACAAATAACAAAATAATAGTTACAGAAAACAAGAAAGAAGCATACCAGAAGTTATTCTGATGCAGTGTACTCCATAGACATTAGAGATTTTTCAAACACAAATATAACGTCTTTCTTTTTCAAAGAAGATGCAGAATGTTCACCAACCAAAACAGTGACACCAAAGTAAATTAACAAATTAATACAAATAACTAAATTCTTTTGTGAAGTGTAACCATCATGCGCATCAAGTTCATGGCAGCCTTTTCATATTATTGAAATTTGAAGACAGATGCAGGAGATAAGCACATGTAGATGCACTGCATGACTGAGTGTTGGGTGCTTTTATAGAAGGGGAGATAAGCACATGTAGATGCACTGCATGACTGAGTGTTCGGTGCTTTTATAGAAGGTGATTCATGGCAATGCATATCTATGCAAGGTTCTCCCATTTTGATTTATCATTTGACATTTCTCCTAACTACAAGGCAGTGATGGCTGGTATTGTTTAAACATACATACCTTGTAATAGCAAATTCTGGGTGCTTATGATGAATCTTTCAAAACCACATATGTCTGGCATGACCTGGCCTCAGGCTTGCCAAGGCAACAGGTATCAAGCAGTCTGAGGAGCAATGTCTGCACACTTATGATGACCTAAAGTGACACTATCCTGAAACCCTGTGGGAGTGAGAAGCAAATGGAAGATAGTAATAATAATGTGCACACATTATTTTACAACTCATCAGTAGATATATCTCTGTAATGTGGTATATCACAGTGTCACAAGGTGCAGGAACTGGTGGCTGCAAGACAGGTTATGTAGGACTGCTACCACCCTTAGAATTTAATGTTTGTTAATGATATGCTTCACTTATGGCACTTTTTAAAGGCCATTTGAAAAGGAAGATCTATGGGCCTAGAATGTCTCAACTTATTTCTCTGTGTGTTGTCACTCATGGGTGGGCTGATGATGGAGTTCTGCATGTCCTGTCAAATAGAAGTGAAGACCCTCTCAGGTGGACTCCCATGTCACACCACCTATTAGCCAAACATAGCTACAGTAGAATTTTGAGGCTGTAATAGAGAGTGGAATTGAATATCAGGTTGGTCCATGTCTTTGCAATATACGGACCCACGTTTGGAGATTCACTATTGTGGTCAGCCTTGACCACAGGGCTATGGGTTGGTCGGGTACCATTTGACATACCTACAGAGGAGCTGTTCTAAAAGCCCCTTTTGACCAGCATCCTTCTCTATCCCCGTACTTTTGTCACCCCATTCTTTGTGTGCCCTATCCCATACCTTATACATAAGACAAACCTTCCCATCACTGTTTGACTACCCACTGTATGTCTCAAGTAGCTGTCACTCCATCCTTGTGTGTAGAAAGCAATTCTTGATTGTCAGTGTTTCTTTATCTTAGTTTGTTTGTACCAACACACTATCCGATGCCCTTTTTTCTCACCCAATTATTCTTTTTATATTTTACTTCTTAACCCTTATGTCTACATATAAATAAAAGAGGCTGCATCCATAAACCTTACTTTCACTTTCCCTCTCCTACCACTCTCTCTTTTATACTGTCCTATAACCCCTTTTCTCACCAGTCCTAATAGTAATAATATATGCAATGCAATTTTGGCCACCTCATGGGTGATATTCATGTACTGCACTTCACAAGAATGATGCACTTGTAATGTGTACTGGCACTAGTCAAACATGCACTAGTTCAAGCAGTCCCTTTGATTGTGCATGCCCTAATGCTGAATTATCCTGGCACTTTAATGAGCAAGCATCCTACTGATGCAGAAATACACCCTGCATGCTCTTGTTTCTCTGCTCTGTTATATGCCATAGGACTCATGAAGTTATCCATAGCTCCTTCCTTCAGAGAGTCCATGCCTGACAGCTCACCAGTGTTAAGACATGGATATTGATGCGTAATGTGCATATTTCACTCTGTGTTACATTGCATTTACACATGGCTCTTACAATACAGTGCAGACCATCTCTATAATCCCAGACACAGTTTCACAAGTTAAAATCCAAGAAGTTTTGTCTAATGAATTTACCATTCAAATGACAAAACATATTGTTATCAATCTATATGCCTTACTGCACATACATCTCACAAACGTATACTTAATAAGTCAAAAGGAAAAGCGCTGTTAGACATTTAAAAACAGAGACATTAGGGGGTCACATTTAGGAACAGACGTGAAAGGTTTAACAGGTTCATGGCATCAGGGATAAAGCAGAATAGTGAAGACATAGTAAGTTAATTAAGCATCCAGTTATAACAGCAATGTTAACTTCATAGAGTTATAAAAACAATGTCAACTTGATAGAATTTCAGAATATGTTTTCAATACCTTGTGGCTTAAGGGACATGCTGCAACAAATATTTAACTAAATAAAGAAAATGTAATTGAAAACACACTGATTTTGGGAATATAAATAACACTGGCTGATCCTGATAGGTAATGCTCAATATATTTGCTTTAATGATCATTCTCTGTTTTCACCATATAAAGTTATTATACCTTATAGAAATATACATGCATGCAACAAACATGTCATTCTCAAACAACATAGTTCAAAAAACTATATCCACGGATTCCAAAATGGTGGTCGACTAGTGAACAGCCTATGCACAGAGCTCCTCACCTCAACTACTTTTTCTAAGATACTACACACTTCGAAAAGAGCTACCTTACCTTCATTTCTTCGGTAACTGCATCACCTTTGCAGTGGGAAATAACTCATAATAGACTTCCATCATCTCGGGCTCTTCCACAGTGTTATTCCCACAAGTAACTCAGGGAGGCCTGCTCCTACTTGAAACACCTCTAACTCCACATGGCTAAACAGACAAAAACAACAAATGACTCTTTTACAATGGAAACTCAAACAATTAAAGCCAAAGCCTCAGCAATTTTTTCACCTGAAAAAGAAGCCCTTTCAAAAAGGCAGAGAACAAATAAACAAAATGCGGAGCCTATTAAAAGTGATACAATTAGTAAAGAAGACTCCAGCTTCCACATGGATGAGTTGAAGCAGGCCCTCCAGCCCATACAATCTGCCATACAAAGCTTCTCGGAACAACTTTCAACTATAGGTAAATCCATCAATCAAATTGTGGTCAGAGTAGACACACTTGAGCAAAAAGTACAATCCAATGAATTCCAACTACAATCCTTATCAGATGATCTATGCCAAAACAGCCTCTTTATTAGACCTACAGGCAAAACTTACAGATCTAGAAGCTAGAAGCAGACGTAATAATATATTAATAAGAGGTCTTCCAGAGAGCTACGACAGTCAAGGTTTACTTGCTATAACAAAACAAATATTTGAATCACTACTTCACCCAAAAGTACGTAAAAATATCACAATTGAGAGAGCCCACCGTGCGCTTTATAAAAGACAAGATGCCTTAGCTCCTCGTCAAATATATACAAGACTACTGAATTTCCAGACAGCTCAACAGATCTTATATGCAGCAAAAAAAAATAAAAATTTCATGTGGAATAATCACAAATTAACTTTTACACAAGATTTACCCATCTCCATCAAGGAAAACAGACAGAAACTAGCTCCGTTTTGTTCAGACTTAATTAAAAGAAACATCAGATTTCAAATGCGTTACCCAAACACTTTGACTTTTTCCCAAAATGAAACCAAATATACTGTAACCTCCCAAAATGAAGCAAAAGAGATCTTCCTCAAAATATTTAACAAGATTCCAGACCTTGGATAAATTCACAATCTTCCAGCACAAGCGTTTCAGCAGTTTTACACTTCAAATGTTTAATTCACTCACCAGAGGCTTCAGGGTCATCGCCGCTCTCTAATTAAGCGCCAACATTGTCCTTCTAACAGTTTTGTGACTGTTTAAAACAGTAAAACATCCTTCCATATGTTTAAAGGCAGATCCACGTGTCAAGCAAGGAACACATCGTCGCCGCGAGGTTTCCAGAGGGACTCCTTTTACTGGGACGCTTGAAGTGTACGTTTGCTAGGTCTGTTCTCCTTCAATCGCGCTTATAGCGCTGATCATCATAAATAAGTCCTGATTACTGCATTCGGATCCCCTGTACATACTACAGGTTTACAAACGTTTTTTTTTTCTTTTTTTTACTGTTGGGACACTCCAGTTTCGTGAATTGAGGACCAGGATGGTCTGTCTAAAATCCTCGACTCTATGTTGTAAAAAGCACACAAAGTAAAGGCATAAACACCTTCACTAACATATACACAACTCACATAGAAGCATAAGAGATGTCAGGAAGAGCTTTTCAGCTCTGACTGTAATTAATTAAACAAACCCATATCCTTAGCAAATCTAGTGCATTTGTAAAAACCAACACATAGATACACTTACAATATATTTCTGCTTTACTGAACTGGCTGCAGTTTACAGTTAGAGAAGTTTCCTTATAGAGTTGGGAAGTTAAGAAAGAAATAAGGCTCTGTGGGTCATTTGCTAATGGGGCAGGGTGGCCATGGAGCCTGACATAATATTGTAATACAAATGCAATGATTTAATTTAACTTAACTGGCAGCTAAAAGCTATGTAGGGGTTTTAAAGACCACCTATACCCAAATCAGTAGTGCTTAAATCTGGTAAAGGGTAAACACAGAGAGAGGGAGGATCTCAACAACACAACAAGACTCTTAGTTTTAATTAGCTCTGCCATTATCAGAGTCTGCTCATTGGAAATACCTTCTTGCCCAAACAACACCACAACTACTTATTTTGTTTAGTTTTTCAACCATTTACAACTTTTGCTATACTGCCAAACTCACTAGTATCAGGCTCTTGTTTATGACGAACTTAATAATGCTTTAGGGTTATACCATCTCTACAATCTACCTGTTGTGTGTGAAATTCCATAAGAAATGCTACTACTTGTAATAAGTCTGTTATATATAGTATTTATAGATTTACATTTCTCACATACATTAAGCTTAAGCGTTTAGACTTACAAGCGTATGTTTATTTACATAAGGTCATACTTACATGACAAACTAGTAGGTGTAGCATCTACATACGGATGCTGTATGTGCATTGTAGTAGGGATCTAGTTTGATAACCCTTTGGATGAGAATGTTTATGTATATATGTATAGAACTGTTAGGGTTTTCTTTTGTTAGTTTTATACTTCTTCGCCTAAGGGGTTCAGGTGGGTAGGCACCGGGGCATGTCAGAAGGAGTATTTTGCTACTTCCTCCTCTACATCCAAACTGTTTACTGACACAGATATGATACGGTTTTCCATATCCCTCTCAGCCTATTACAAACACAAGGCAGTCTCTCTCCAACACACATTATTTTACCCAAATATTACATTAAGTCTCCAAATATATAATGTTTCCTTATACTCTGTTAGTTTTTAACTTACATGAGCTGGGCCGTTGACTCTTGGAACATCAAAGGCTTACAAAATACCGCTAAAAGAAAACTGTTTCTCCACCTGCTTTTTAAATCCCAGGCTAATATTAGCTTTCTCCAGGAAACACACTTATCTGAAAATGAATGGGAGCATATAAAAAATAGAAAATGGATCAGGTCCATAATAAGTGCTGGTGATAGCACAAACTCGAAGGGGGTGGCCATTATAATTAAGAAACAATTCCAGGAACCTATCAATGAATATAAATCCGATACAAACGGCAGATGGTGTTATTTCACCTCTACACTCCCAGATTCCTCCAAACCAATTATGTTCTTGAACCTATATGGTCCTTGCTCTCAACAACAAACTTTTATCTTAGAAATCTATAACATACTAAACTCATTTCCAAATTACTTATTCATAGTAGGAGGGGACTGGAATGTGGTAATAGACCCTAGTCTAGATCGCACCAGCAAATCCTCCTCTTATAACTTCCAAGCTTCTATAGCCTTAGAGGAACTTATCTCAGATTTTAATCTTGTAGACACTATCACTTTTAGTAATATTTCGACCAAAGAAAATTTATATACCTTCTATTCTAACTGTCACAAATCTTGGTCACGTCTAGACTTCATTCTGATTTCGGACCCCCTATCTAAATTTAAAAATACTTTTAATATTGAACCCAGATCTCTCTCCGACCATGCAAAAATCTCTCTTAAAATTAGATTTAACAAGCCTGATTTTACTTTTGCTAACTGGACCCTTAACAACAACCTACTAAATAATAAAGATATTTTAAATAAAATTAATAACATGTTGTTGGTTCTCGACATTAATCTTACAAAATCCCTAATCCCTCCAGACATTCAATGGGCGGCCTGTAAAGCTGAAATGAGAGGTTTTTTGATTAGCAAAGCTTCCTTTCTTAAAAAACTCAACACTAAAAAAGAAAATACTCTATCCCTTAAACTCTCATCTTTAGAAAAAAGTCAGAGATTATCTCCAGACCCAAAAACTGAAGTACTGATCAACTCCACGCGCAAAGAATTACTAGAACTTCACTCACAGAATTATTCCCTACAGGAACAAAAATGTATAGCAACATATTCTGAATGGGCTCAAACCCCCTCAAGAACTCTGGCAAGAATATTAAAAATAATAACGGTGCTCCCAGAATATCCACCCTTCACTATCAAGGAAAATTTACAATTCAGATTCTGAAATAATACATTTATTCTTTGAATTATTTTCAGATATCTATAGTAGCAATAAACAAGATACTTTAAAACCCCAGATGGAGTCTTTTCTTAATTCCATTAATTTCCCCTCTCTTGAACCAAATCAAGTCTCTCTCTTATCTGCCCCATTTACCATCCAAGAAGTCCATGACATCATAAACAACCTTAAAAGAGGCAAATCTCCGGGCCCTGATGGCTTCACTACTAACTTTTACAAAGCCTTTTGCCCAAAAATATCCTCCATCCTATTGAAAGTCTTTAACTGTATCATTAAGGAGGGTATTACTGACTTACATTGGAACAACTCAAAAACCATCTTACTATTAAAAAACAAACAAGACAAAGCAGACCCACACAATTACAGACCAATCTCGTTAATAAATGTTGACATTAAGATTCTTGCTGCTATTTTAGTTAATAGATTACAAAAGATACTCCCGGCTTTAATTTCCCCTGACCAAGCTGGTTTTATGAGCAATAGACACACATGGGATAATAACCTAACTTTGGATTCCCTAATACAATTTACCAAAAAAGACAAAAATCCAATATATGCCCTAACCTTGGATGCCTCTAAAGCTTTTGACAGAGTCAACTGGGACTTTTTGTTTGCTACTTTGTTCCATTTCAATATACCTAAATCCTTCTCGGATATAATCAGAACACTTTATACAAAGTCCTACACATACCTTTATATAAACAAACAGAGATCCAAGCCAATATTGATTACTAATGGAACAAGACAGGGTTGCCCACTCTCACCCTTTCTCTTTAACATTTTTATCGAGCCCTTCTTCTTATATATCGCAGAATACACACCACAACATCCCTAAAATCCTAAACACACATGTCGCACTATCAGCTTTTGCAGATGATTTAAATCTATACTTCCAGTTTCCTAACTCAGACCTACCCAAAATCTTTGATGCCATTAAGTACTTCTCCACCGCATCAGATTACCTAATTAACAATAAAAAATCACATATTTTCCCAATCAATCCCAACTCCCACAAATCTTTCTATTTCCCGAGTCCTCTTTACAAATAACATATAATCTTAAATATCTAGGTATCCATTTTGAACATAACAAAGCTTCCATGCTCCAAAATAATCTACTAAAAACATGGTCCACCATCCAGCAAGATCTACAAAGATGGAAACTTATGAATCTAGCCTTCTTGTCCAAAGTAGCAATAGTGAAAATGAATGTCTTACCCAGACTCTTATATCAATTCAATGCTTCGGATATAGTAGTCTTTAATAACTTCTTTTCCAAAATTGAAAAAGACCTAGCTAGGTTCATCTGGTTCCCGAAGTCAGTCAGGATTTCTTACTCTAAATTAACTTATCCTAAGGAGAAAGGGGGGTTAGGCCTTCCAAACTTTCAACTGTACTACAAGATCATCTGCTCAAACAGAGTCTGGTCTATTTCAAACTTTAGCAGCAAAAACCATACCCACTCTCCATCATGGTTGAAAATCTGGCATCACCATATTATTTCTAACAAAATTAATCCTCAGGCTATTCCCTTCCTATCCACTCTTTCTATAAACAATTGTAATTTAGCACATTCTCTGAAACATAAAATTAGGCTTTTCCAAAAACTTATTAAAGACATCAATCTGGAAAATATTCTACCCCTGCTCCAACCACTCCATCAAAATCCAAACATCAAAATCAACAATATGATGTTGGACCTTACTAAATTTCCTCTCATTAAAGATCTCAATGTATGGGACATCCTCAAACATAGATCAAAATCTCTTCCTGAGCTACGGTTAATTCTTGGAACCAATAACAAATACACAGTTATTCTTCGACAACTAAGAGAAATTTTACTTGCACAACATTTCAATCTTCCTCCTAACCCTCAGGAAATTAACAAATTAATTGAAACTATATCTGTAATATCAAGCACTAAAAAAACAATTTCATCCTCTTACAAACTATTGAATACTGTGCTATACAACTCAAACTGTCTCTTTTCCAACTACTGGAATACTGTTGGTTCTCCTATTACAGAGGACCAAAAACTCTCAGCTATAAAATCTACTTTAGAACTCTCCCTTTTTAAAAAACTCTTATACACCCAACTGATGCTAAACAATAATTCCTACTTCACTCCTGTAATACTCAATAAATTTAATCCCAACTCATCCTCCTCGTGTACCTGTTGCCCCCATCCGAGAGCGGATCTACTACACATTATGTGGTATTGCAACCACTCTTACAAACTCTGGTGCTCTCTAAAAGTTCGTTTACAAAAAATGGGTTACTACACCTCAACCCTTTCGTGGGAAACAGCCATTCTCCATATTCCTACCTCCGAATTATCTAAAGTACAACTCCACATTTTAATTATTCTCTGTTCACTTATTAAACTATACATCACTAAAAATTGGTTAGATCGCACCAAACTTAGTTGGAATGGTTTCAGAGAGATGGCTTTCAAACACATCTCAGCTCATAAATTCATTATAAAAGGCCCCAAAAAGAGAGCTTATTTTGGTAAACTATGGAACAAACTTATAGATGTGATCCATACTGAATAACTTCCCATTCATACCTTGAGTATAACAGCTATCCCTATTCCTGTTAATCTACCGGAGAACCACTGCCAACCCAATTATTATTATATTTTTGCAATACCACTGCGGAGGAATGTAGCACTGTTGGTTGTAAATATTGTATATAATTGTTTTTGGTTAAATTGATTACAATGCTCTCATTGTGCTGTTCCTATCCTTCTCATATGTATCATTGCTAAACTATGTGGTTACTCACAATATTCTGTAATTATCCATCGTTGCATTTTAATGTGTATAACTGTAATGTATTTCCTCTCCCAGTATGCATTGTATCATACTTTGAAAAATAAAAGAATTATTTGAAAAAAAAAAAAACTATATCCATGCAAGAAAACATTGTACTCTTAGCATATTTTCACCTAATATAAAACTGAAATGCTGTTAAAGTAACAAAATCTTTACTTACTGCAACATGTTGGATTTAAAATGAAAATGCATGTAGTTAGACTTTAAAAGGTTTGTGATTTCTGCACAGTATATACCATAAAAGGCCAGCATATCAACTGTCAAATTTTTGACAGGTATTTCTATTTTTTTCTTTCTTGGCAATATCATTTAAAGCAAAAATGTAAAGAAAAGAGAGAAAAATGAAATCTCTCTAACTTAAAGTTAAGAGGTCAAAAGGAAAAGGGCTGCTTGACATTTAGAAGCAGTGACATCAAGGGTCACATCCAGGTACAGACATGAAAGGTTCACCAGGTTCATAGCATCATGAATGAAACAGAAAAGTAAAAGGATGGCAGACAGTTCAAAACAAATATAATACTGCTTAAAAGCTGCACAGCATTTGCAATTGCACTGGCTGGATTGAAGGACCGTATGATTATTTGTGTCAGGAGACACAAAACTCACAATAGTTTAAAAAAAAATCAAGTCTCGCACTTTAAACGTATGTGTTATTTACACATTATGTTTTATAACAAGAAGTTTGCAAATGACAGTTGTGAAATGCTAGTGCATATCTCATTCTTGTATTCTTTTATGGAGATCTCAAAACAGCTAAATGTAAAACAACCTATCCAGCTCTTCTTGTAACTAAGCAGGGTGTATCTGCTCCTCCTGTCTAAGAAAATTAATTGAAAACTGGACACAACCAGGAAAAGACCAGTAAATTGTAAGGTAGAGAAGAAGCAGTTCTAAACTAAGTAAATCACCGACAGTCTACCACAAACACAGTAGCCTGCCCCAAACACACAAACATTTACAATCTAAGTAACACTGCTGTCAAAAGTAAAACTTTTCCTGACAGCATTTGTATAACAACTGCCTTAGAAATACAGTAACTCAGTTTCCTAGATAAACACAAATATTTTCACAAAAAAGCTATATGTCTTTTTTATAAAATAAAAGTTTGTATAAGTCTTTCCCCAGTGGGATCTTATGTGTCCAGTACTTGAAGATCACTAGCCAAAAGAAAATTTCCTAGGGCCACTTAAGGGGAGTTCTCTGTGGCAGCAAAAAAAAGCTATGAAGTTTTTCACACTCCAGTTGAATTTTTTATGGAGCTGTGATTGATCTCTTAACAGTTGAATTGCATGGAAGGCTCTTAACTTTTGGAAACTGACCGGTTGCAGTTGGTTAGAACCCATATAGCTTAGGCTACTGGTGCAGTGATCTATGTTTGACCCTCAGTCATTGATGAACAATAGCAATGTATTTATTCAACTAAAGCAATTTTTAATCTTGAATGTATTACATATATAACAAATAGCTTTCAAAAGCAAATAGTATGTTCACCAACAAAATCATGTTCACACACACTTACCTGTTCACCATTTGATGTCATCATAACAATCTTTTCAAAAAATGCCAACATATCTATTTTACATGACTTATCTAATGGCCTTTCAAATCTCTATGTCTTAAGCCAGCACTAACTTGCACCAGATCTATCCTAGACTCACCAACACATTTTACATTCAGAACTGACACATGATTCAAAATTACACCAACCCAATAACTGTCTTCAGTACCTACTTGAATATTAATTAGCTCATGTAAAACTGACTTTTCTGTCTTAGATGCAACTCATATTTACATGTTCCGATTTCTGATCAGATGACAATGTACATGTATTTTCATTTGCTTCTGTTTTCAAAAATATATGTATATTTACAGTATATAAGTATGCTCACTTTCACTCATATGTTGACCTCCCAAATGTCAACAGCAAATTGTAAACAATGCCGTCACTGAAATGCTACAATACATTCACCAAGAAAAATCCTTGGCACACGCAAAAGTTAAACTACATAAAAAAATTAAAAAAAACATAATTTTTACATGGGGATGCCCCCCCCCCCGGCAACCCCTTGCATCCCTACTAACTATATGTAATAGGTTTTTAGGTTCATATGTAGGTACTAGGCTATTGGCCCAAGGGCCTACGTAAACCTAGCCAACAAGGTTCCCTGGCTTACACCACCCAAGAAAGTTATTTTCCTGTGCCACTGTCGAGCAGAGACACAAAAGTGATCTCCGGGGTGTATTTCCTATTTCCCATCCACTCATCAAGATATTTCTTGAAGAGTGCTAATAAAGAACTTTGCTTGACATAGATGGGTAGCCTGTTCCGTAGTATGGGAAGTCTCTGGGACAGGAATCTATCCCTCCAGCATGTCCTGTTTATTGTGGTGACAAGGTTTAGGTCTCAAGAGCGTGTAGCTCGGAGGGATTGGGATTTCTTTAGGTGTAGCATGTCCAACAGCTCTGGGTTTGACATATCTTTATATGTTAGGCAGAGATCACCTTGGAGTAGGGGATATGCTACGGAGGAAAGCTGGAGTTTTTTGAGGTGGTCAGTGTAGGGCATTTGTTTGCCAGTAATCCTCTTTGTGAGGTACTTCTGTGGCCTTTCTAACTGCTGCAGATGTCTTGTGAGGTACATTCCAAAAGGGGCGTCGTACTCTATAATGGATCTAATGAGTGTCGAGTAGAGGGGAACAATGACCTCTTTTTTCCTGGATGAGAACCCTTTTATGATGAGGTGTACCATGTAGAAGGACTTCCTGACTACTGTGGCGATGTGACTTTTAAAGAAGAGTCGACTGTCCACCTGGGTCCCAAGGTCTCTTATCACACATTCGGTGTTAAGTAGATTGCTGCCTATGTGGTAGTTCATGGGTACAGAGTTTTTACCAAAGGGGATGACACTGCACTTTTTGGCATTGAGCTTGAGGCCATGGCTCTGACACCAGGCATCTGTCTCAGCACGGACCCTCTGTAGGATGTCACATCATTTGGGGACTTGACTATGGCTCCTAGTTTGCAGTCATCTGCAAACTTCATTAGCCAGAGGCCTTCTGTTTTAGCCTGTACTTCAGAGAAGTAGATACCAAACAGGAGAGGTCCCAGGACGGAACCCTGTGGTACTCCACTTGTCACTGCTTTGAGGTCAGATTTGGAGTCTGCAACTTTTACAGTGTGGGTTCTGTTAGTGAGCCAGTTGGCAACCCATTTTGTGACGGAGGGATTTATACCTAGTTTAGTGAGTTTAGCTATAATTTCAGAATGGGGGGTGGTGTTGAAAGCCTTGGCGAGGTCAAGATAGGCTGTGTGAACCACCTTACCCTCATCTATGGCTTTGGTGACTGCCTCAAAGAAGATGATCAGGTTCAGGAGTCATGATCTGCCTTTTACAAATCAGAACTGGGTGGGATCCAGAGTTTGGAGGTTACCAGTGTCTTTGTTTATGAGTTCCATGATGATACGTTCCATTGCCTTGCAGACCAGGCTTGTCAGGCTATTAGGTCGATAGTTCCTGGGATCAGTAGTGGCTCTCCCTTTGTGGAGTGGGATAACTGTTGCTGTGTGCCATTCAGTGGGCATAAAGCCTGATGTGAGGCTATTATTGAACATGGTGCTTAAGTGGGGAGTCACTTCGTTCACAGCCTGAGATGTTGTCCGGTCCCGTGGATGCTGTGTTCTTGGCTTTAGAGAGTGCAGCTTTTACCTGCGTAGTTGTGATTACAGGGACTCTGCATTCTTCCTGTATAGATATGAGCCATTTAGGGGCTGAGGGAGGGTAAAGTTAGCACTGAACCTATCTGCCAGGATGTTGGCAATATCAGTTGGTTCTGTAATTTTTTTGCCTTTGTGCTGTAACTCAGAGCAGATCTGGGTGTTGCCATCGAGATTCTTGACATAGCTATAGAATGCTTTGTGGTTGTCCTTAGAATTAGTGGTGATTTTGATTTCGTAGCTAGCTTTGGAGGATCTTATAAGGGATCTCAGATTCTTACTGAGACTGACCAGGGAGCTCCTCCACTCATGGGATTTTACTCTCGTTTGCAACAGTTTCTTTCTTCTGTTGTACAGTTTGTTTATGGCAGGGGACCACCAGATTGGCCTCCTTTTTTGGAGGATAGCGTCTTGGTTCTGTTTGGGATAGCATGATCCATGCACTCATGTAAGTGCTTATAGAGTGCATTTGTGTAGAATTCAGCAGTTGTAACTGTATTTTCCATCTGCATGGGTGTCATGAAGTTCACCACTTCTGTCTTAAGAAGTATGAAGTTCGCTTTGGAGAAATGTTTTACCATGGTTTCTTTAATGGGGGGTAGGGGCGGGATGTGGATATCAAGGGTGATTAGCTTATGGTCAGATCGGACCAATGAGGATACTGACTAGGCATAAATATGGCCCACAAGGGCAGCTAGCCTAGTACTTACCTATGAACCTGTAATTGTTTTTAATATCAGGGAAAGGGCAAATTCTCCAACCATAAAAATTGTGCAGTTTTGCACTTTTGTCAACCATCAGTTACAATGGTCTTGTGTGTGTGTATGTGTGTGTGTGTGTATATGTGTGTGTGTCTATATATATATATATATATATATATATATATATATATATATATATATATATGTATTTTATATATATATATATATATATATATATATATATATATATATATATATATATATATATATATATATATATATATATATATATATATATATATATATATATATATATATATATATATATATATATATATATATATATAGGTTTACTATCAAAATATCGCCGTGCAATTGCACGGCTATGAAGTATTCGAACAACATATGTTCGAACACTTCATAGTTCAGCAGGTTATGTGAGAGAACGTTATTATTGTGAATGGACTGTGCATTCGCAATTATAACATTCGCTCATGTAAGGGGATCGCGGTATAGTGCAGTTAGAGAAATACATCCCTTTCCTCACTGTAGTGCGATCTCGGAGTTGAAATATTAAGTTGGGGGGGTGTGGGGGTGCAGCTGTGAGTTTAGGCTAGTTAGGTAGGGAGTTAAGGGAATGGTGGGAGTGCTGTTAATTGTCGAAAATGTCGCGAGCAACATTTTCGACAATTAACAGCTGTTTTCGACATTAGGTACATACGAAAATGCTCATTTCCGATGTGAAAATTCAAACAATAATACACTTTTTGTTTTTATTTTCGATTTTATGATAGTAAACCATATATATATATATATATATATATATATATATATATATATATATATATATATATATATATGTATATGTATATACTTGCATATGTATATGTATATGTATATAAGCTGAATGAGTATTTCTTTAGAAAAGAAAAAACATTTTAAAAAAATTCCTCTTTGGTGGTTAAAAGAATAACATTCCCCTTTAGCAATGCATTTCTTTCTCTTCTTATAGCTGCATGGTTTCAGTCAAAAGATCTGGGTTCAAATGCCATATTTTTGCAAACTTTACGTGGTTTAACATTTCTGGGATATCTTTTACTCCACAATATAAACAGCAAAATGTAAATTCTAATGTATTATATTAGTAGCTCAATTTCTTAGAAAAAAATATTCTATATATGTGGCAATGAAACAGACTCGTACATTACTTGACAAATAATTATCACTCAGGCTTTCTGTGAAAATTATGTTCAGAATTCATCTGTTGATATTTTTAATAACACATTTGGAATGCTATTTTTCAGTTATCAGTAGGAGTGCTAATAAGCAGTGTGTAAATGAGAGGCAAAAACATCTGTTGGCTGTTTATTACTCATTTTTTTTGAGAAAAACAAGTTCACTTTTTTTTTTTTTGAGGGAAACAAGTTTTTATTTTATTCTGTTCCTTTGCAGCTTCCTGAATGTAGCATATAGTAGAATTCTCTCTAGTTGCCCTTCTATCTCTCTCTACATAAGTATACATATATATATATATATATATATATATATATATATATATATATATATATATATATATATATATATATATAAATGAATGTGTATGCCCGTGCGGAGGTGCAATGAGAGGTGTGAACACTGACAGAATGATTGTGTGTGTGTGTGTGTGTGTGTGTGTGTGTGTGTGTGTGTGTGTGTGTGTGTGTGTGTGTTTGTGTGTGTGTGTGGGATGTCTGTGCGGTTGTACGTGATTGTGTGTCTAGAAGATGGAGGAAAATCAGTGCAGATTACACCAGCTCCAAACTGTTGTTTGCTGAAACATCTAGCTATTAAAAAGATAGCCAAATCTAATTTTGTCACTAAAATAACTTGTGCTCAAATGCAATTATTTTGCATACATTATAAAAACAAATGGTATTTTTGTCGTTTTCTATTACAGCAGAAATTTTTTAGGGTTAAGGCATGCGGTTATTTTTTCCACCAAATCTCGCTTCAATATAACCTTACTTGCATGTCCTCATATATACTGTTCCTTCACAGATGCATCAAGCATGGTACTTTCCTGGATTTCTTGTGTTGACTTTTCTTTGGAACTATTTTTGTTTTGCAGTACCTGGAGACAACACTTGTGTATGTTGTACCCACTTGGTCATCAGGTATGATTACAGAAATACATGGTAAAGGAAGGTATGTTCTCTCTGATTACTGAGTTGCCTTCATACAGAAGGGTACCTTTTTTTTACTTTTAGTTGACATTTAACTATATATTTCAAAATTATAAATGGGCTCACCAGTCCATCTACAGTCAGTAACAAACCTAAAATACTATACCAGCTTTTGCAAGTGACAGAGAGAAGCTACTGTCTGAATAGCATTGGAGCAGAGTAGCTTTAACCACAGCATGATTACACAAAGTGTTGTGCATGTAGACTTTATAGCTGCAGATGTATCAAAGCTGGCAAGCACTGTGGGCCACATATTCAGTCAGTAGGAAAACCTGAACATGTGACTGCTGTTTTTGAATTTGGAAAATGGTATGCTCCCTGCATATCAAAAAATTCAGCACTAAATGCTATAGACATTTTCACAGAATTTGAAGTACATTAAAATTAATGGCAAGTGCACAGAAGTAATTTAACATTTCATCATTTTTGGTTGAACTGGTTGTGATATTCCATTTGATAGATTCAGAGCACATATTATAACATTAAATGCTAGAAATGGACCAGATGTATGACAGCCATTTTAAGCACAACTATTTCAGTCCTAATGATCATAAAACTGATAACATTTACATTGTAGATATTTGTGATGGCAGAAACTTTATAATGATGAAGAACTACCAACTCTGCACATTTAGTTAGAAGCTTAAAAATATTATGTATAAAATATCAGTGAACCTACACTATTCACAGCAACCAAGGCTCAAGCAAGTATAAAGACATGCCATGTCTCAATGTCACAGTATAAAGGCCGTATTTTTGGTTTACCCTCATATAGTTGAAAGCACATCCTTCGAATGTGCATATAATCAAACCATTTCCACAAATTTCGTCCCACCGAATTCCCTAAAGTTCGAAAAAACAGAGAAAGTCAATATTTCCGATCGCTCCACAGCTGAAATAAATGCTACCATGGGTCAAAAGGGGGTGAGATTTTCTTATTTGAAACTTTGGTATTTGAGGGTTTGTGAATTCACAGTTTGCAGTTTGTGGCAGCAGTTTCGAGGATGTGGCTGTCGGACTTATGAAGGTAAACCGTATTTTTGTATCCATCAGGCAGGAAATCATGAAAAGTTCAAATGAAAATTATAACATTTGATTTCTGTATGTTTGTGTTATATAAGGCAATGTCTCTGCATACTCCAAGGTAGGTGTCTTTGTTGACAATACCTGTTTTACAAATATAGTCAACCTCGAGTTTGATGCCACCCACAAGAAAGGAGAACACACAGTAGAGCTAGGAGAAGGAAGTATCAGCATTGTAACAACTAATATTTGTACAAGAAAGAAACTCAAAAAAAATTAAGAAGACTCATCATTACTTTGCATCCTACATAAGAAAGGAAACTGATATGAAGAATAATTTACAGCTTATGTACAGAGAGATTGAAATAAATTGCAAACAAAAGCATGATGTTGAACAAGGGTATACTGCATTGTTGCATTTGCAATGAAGTGAAATGGCTGTAAGACATCCAATAAGTGTCTGCAAAATGCAAAATACAAAATATAATGCAACAAGCACATAACCAGTTGACAAACTTTGTAATTATGCATGCATACTTGCAGTATGTCTACATTTTAAGTACTCAGTCAAGTCCTACTGTTATAGTTTTAATTCTGGAAGGAATGGTAGACCTGAAATGAGATTAAGCAGTGGTTAATAATGCTCTATATTTTAAATTGCTACAGAGAAGATTAATGTCACAGTAAGTAGCCAACAGCTGGACAAGTACTCTGTAGTAGGTAGCTGATAAATGTTGTGTAGACATTTCTCCTTCAATACTGCATTGATATCCCATCCTGGCTGATACTGAGATTATTACAGTGTGCAACACTCTGGTTAGTGAAATAGTATACTTGTCACAATCCAGTTTCCTCCTCCACGATAATGAATAACTCCACTCACATGCATACTGCAACAATTGCAAAAGTGTATGATGTTCTAAACTATGACAAAAGAATGTGATGGGCTGCACCACCATGCAGATGGTATAGGATGATTGAAGGTATATGCTACTAAAAGCTCAAGTAACTTTTTCTGACAATCTTGTTGATTATTTTTGCTCATCAGTGATATAAAGTTTACATTTCTTATGATTGGCCCACAAGGTGAAACAATATCTACTAAATGTGTCTTTTAATGGTACAAATAATAAATGTTTAAACAGCGCACTTAACTCACCAGTACTAAAATAATGTTATATTTACCTTGAATATATTTAAGGAATTTTTGTGAATCTGATTATAAACATTTTTGTCCAGAATAAAAGAAGTTGTTATAACAATTTGAGAGATTTTTAAAAGGAAATCATGCAGGAGTTAGTTAATGATGGGAGGCTAACAGTTATGGTTGGGCACAAAGGTAACTTTTTAATGGACACAGATGTAAATTAAATAAGTAAATGTATTCTTGTCTCATGAAAACAGTTACAGGAAAGTTGAAATATTTTCTCTTTTGATAGAATTAATGCATTCTTACTTGTAATATATGAAGAAGTCACACTGATTTTTTAAAAAGTCAAACATCCTTTTTAACCAGCCATATTTGCTATAGCAAACAAACACAATCTCTACAACTCCCCTTGCAACATTTAGGTTTGCAGATGTAGTCAAGGTTCTAAACTGAACTCTTGGTAACATGTTGTACATTATTTAAAGTCAATATTAGGGACACTCCTCTGTTCTTAAAGGACACCTTTGATTTAATAGATAAAATAAGGCAGATTGGAGTGGATGCAGAATAATATTGTCAGAGCCCTATGCCAAGAAAAGACATATCCACTTATTGTCATTAGGACACAAAGATTTATTAAATAAATGCATAACCAATTAGCAACATAAATTGCAAATACCATGTTCAAGCACCAGCCCTATTCAAATACCATTACCAGATTACACCAGGCTGGGTAGCATACAATACTGTTAGCTCAGCATGCCCATCTATATTGTCACCCATAAGCACCGGCCCTCTAAATATTGAGCAGGGACCTGTAAATGAGAAAGTGCATGTACTGTAGTGATGTGTTTTCCAGGAACATCTTTGTCTTTAAACAATATATACAGTTTTAAACTGTGCAGAGCCAATAGTCATAAAACTGATTGCACCCCGATAGATATTGGTAACTTCTTAGAGACAATAAAAGAACTACAACTTGGTTATCTGGGTGGAAAATTATTTTCATTTTGATAAAAATAAATCTGCCTAAACCCCTGATGCTACCCAAACTGGCAGGATTTCCAAAAAAGTAATATTCTTCTTACATTCTTTGTACCAGCTGGTGAGGCTTGGAAAACCACCTTCCTTGGTAAAAGGCACCCTTGCCCATCCCTACAGCTGCATCTGTAAACACATGAAAAGAAAGATCAGTGATCCTGTTGGAAATTCACACCATTAAAGTCAGCCAAAATACTTCCCAAATCCACAGATCTTATCTGCACGGGTGGTGTCTGAACCCTGATGATGTTTCTGCTTGCTTCCCCTTAACATGTTAGCAACAGATATGGATAATGTCCTCCTGGGGCAATTCCCCTAGAAGCAAAATAAAGTAAGGCTAAAAACTCAAAGGCTTCCTTCACCTGGACAGTTTTCTTGCACTTGAATTCATTTAGGGTTTCTTGAACTCATGAACTTATCAGTAGGTTTACTGAAAAATGGAAAGCCTTTGCATCTATCTCCAGCCCTAGGAAAACTTGTGCTTTTACTGTGCCTACCAACAAGTTTGCCATTAATGCGACCTCTAGTTTTTCACACAAGAAAAAAAGGATTGTTCTTCTTCTTCTGTACCAGATAAACCCTCACCCACTATTAAGAAAACATCTAAGTCGTGAACTGGATCATGTCAGGGAGCCCTCTGTTCCCAGCACCCTTGAATCATACTGCTGAAATTTTCAAATGTCACAAAGGCTGCTGAACAGCCCATAGGTGTTGCAGTATCAAAATAATAGGCTCCACCACAATGAATCTATAAAAGGGGCCAGTTCTCAGCCTAAATGGGGAGTAAATAAAAAGTGGGCTCTGTATCCAGCTTACAGAGCCACAGATTCTGAAACCTGCCTATAACTCCAGTAGCATCAACCAGTGGTGCATAGTTTACTGTGAAATATGCTTCATCTATGTTGTCAAGTATTAATCCCACTAGACATGTCCTAAAATCTGAAAATTGTGGAGGTTGCAAAGGATCCAGCATCCAGTCTGTCAAAACCTCTTTGCTAATTAAACGCTGAAGAATATATTTCTTTCTTGTTGTTGATGTTAGATTCTTACAAAAAGAGCAGCAAGAGGAAGATGCAGATTCTAATGGAAAAAAATGGAAGTAAAGCCTAAAACAAGTCAATTCCTGGCCACTTTATATGGGTAATCCTGCAACAATAAGGAATGGGAGTGGGCATGGCTACCTATGCTGTTTATGGAAAATTAAACCATGACCCCCCTCCCCCCCCCCTCCACTTTCCTACTGGCCTGTTTAATTTGCTCTAATCTCTCAGTTAACATTTGTCCTTCCACTTTGCCTGAATCTATGCCTATCAGCTGGCCCTCTTTAGAGCAACATTTAGAAGCCAGGTGACACTTCCCTAACAAAGGAACAAGAGTGGTTAAAGTGACAGGTGGGCCAGGAGCCGTGGCCACTATTGAGGCCCAACATGGCTTAAGCTTATTATTTCCTTAATTCAGCACTGGGATAGCAAGAAGCCTCAGCTTGTCTATCATCAAACTCAGCCACATAACTGCATCATTTCACTTTAGGTCATTATTGGTTGCATGCAGCTTCTGAAATTTTGGTCATAATGAAACCATGTCATCCCCTATAGGCAGTAAGCCTCTCTGATATTGTGATAATTGATAGGAGTGGGAGGGTTTGGTGAAGTTTCCTTTCTATAATGACAAACATATAATATATAAAACCACCTGCCAATTCTCCCAGTTATGTATAGCTAGTCTGCTTCTGCCCAAAGGCTACCAAAGTTGTCATGAAATCTTTAGAACCCACTATATCAGCTTCCAGCAGCCTTTGGATGCCATCCTAATCGACAAAATCAAAACACCGGGCAAAATCTTAATCTTAACAGTTGGTGGGGTATGAACTGAAGTATGCAGAGAGATATGCATAACAGTTGACCCCGGGGGGGGGGGGGGGTGCAATGCAGCTGGCTGAAAAACATGATTGGATGGTGCCCTAGGGGTAAGTTGGAAAGGGTTGTGCCTTTGCCTATCCCTGGCAATTAGATTTTCACATATTTTGTCAGTATACCTTGATGTTGGCAATGATCCACACTCTTTTCTACCATCACATCAAAAGTCTTTGATATCCTGCCCTCTGCAATATGTCTAAGAATTCAGCAGTGTACTCCTCATCTAACTGGTAATGACCCAGACCTCCAAACAAATCCTGCACATCGTTACTTTGCTTCTGCTGAGGCTGCACACTTTCATCAGAGACTGGGTCGGGGTCAATTGTCCTTAATTCTTGAGACAAACTGAATGAAAAAAGTAAAAACACAACTGCATTCACAAAATAAGCTGACGACCCTTCTTAAAACATGAAGACCACCTTTAATGCTTAAAAATCAAAAATCAAACCAGTGTTAACTTGATGGTTTGATGTTTAAGCATTAAAGGTGGTCTTCGTGTCTTAAGAAGGGTCTGCAGCTTATTTTGTGAATGCAGTCCTTAATTCTTGCACACTTTTGCAAGGCCACACTGGCTGGTGGCTCCAAAATGTCCTCCTTTGGTCTCTTAGATGGAGAAGAAGCAATGACCTGTTGCCCACTGTTGGCTGATTTTGGTCATGATGCAATGTCATCTCAATAAGCCATCATCCCCCAGGTAGATGACATTCTCTTTTTAAAAAAAAAATCATTAGCCATCTAAAACGTAGATCCTTTCTTGACTTGAATTCCTTACATCTATCCAAGCATGCAATTCATATCTACCAAAACTGGCTATTCAGATCATATTATTTTTTTTTAAACTGATCTCTATATGAGAATGATGTCATAGTGGACCTTCACATATGTACTTTACTACTCCATTTCCTCCAAAACCTTGTGGTATAGCTGACCAGTGTGAAAACTGCTCCATCTATTAGTAAGCACCACTGTGACTAACCCTCAGAGGCTTCCTACTTTATTGTTCTTGTATTCTTTTTTTTTTTTTCTTTCTACTCATGCTTTTAATAATCACAATGGACTTTATCACCGACGCTGTCAGTGTAGCTAGCTATCAAGTCTGTTAACAACAAGGCATACCTAAAATGTTCATGGCCATAGAGAGTTGCTGTTCTCTTATTGCTAATTACATACCACTAACACTACAGAAGAAGAAGAGGGGAAAAAATAACGTTCTCATACTCTAACTCACAACTTGCTTGTCTAAAGACATACACTGGCACTACAACACCAGTTCTTGCTGAAGTTAAGGCCATCTGAAGCTATCTACCAAAGCAATGTGCAAGGATCGAAACAACAAATTCCTTTCCTTTTCTTTCTTTTATTATTTAACATTTTAAATGCATGTTTAATAGTTTTATTAACAGAAGAATTATAGTGGGATGAAAACATACCTGTGAGACTAAGCATGTGACATATCATGCATAATGCATTGCATGCAGCAACTTTTATAGGGAAACTGTAAGTTTTTCAAAATAAAATATAGTAAGTGTCATTTTTAAATACAGTAAACAATGTAAGTTTCAAGAGTATTTTTTTTTGTGTTGGAATGCATATAATGGGATGTAAGAGATGGAGACATAAATGCACTTTTTGAGAGGCAAGAATTCCATTGGAAAGTTGAGTTCAACACATTTTAAATCTCATGGAATAAATGAACCATCTAATATTATCTGCTTGGTAAAGAACAGACCTCTATGTTATTATGAAGCTATAGTTACATATGAAGTTGTTATAGTTCTGTTTTGGGTTTATGGTTTGGTGTTTGTGCTGCATCCTTATCTGAATCTGCACTATTCACCCTTCACTTTAAATCATACTAATCTCGGAATTCATATATCAATTGCCTTCTTTCTTGCAGTATGACATGAGTTTGATAGTTCTGTACTAGCCGCAGTTATATACAGTGTCATCAGAATACTTATTTTTCAGTCATCTAGTATATGCCTCTCTCTCCGTATCATGATGAGTACCTTCTGCTGCCATTTCTCTCCTAACTCACATAACATCTTGGTCATATCTACGCCCGTGATTATCCTGATGTTATTTTCCTTAGTGGTGTCCTTTTTTATTCTATTGTGGGACTTGCATTCTTTGTAGACTGTACATTGGGCAGGACAACTTCTATGGCATTTTTTTCATTCAGAAGCTGCTGGAAGTATTCTTTCTATCTGCCTTTCATGTCCTCTGGACTGGTGAGCAAGTTATTCCTGGCATCCCTTATGAATGATGCCTAATGACAATCTTTTTTATATTTCTGTCTTTGCCTTGCAACCTGTTTTGTATTACCTGGTGAGGAATATTCTAAGGCAAACACCCTACTATTAAGTGGCACCCTAAAAAAATATTAGGCCACCTCCCTGCAACCAGGAGAAAAATTGCTCAAAGAAACTTTGCACAGTTATGGTAATGGCTGCAGAGACGCAACTATATCTACCCAGAATTAGTACAGGACACAATCAAAAAAACAAGCTATCTTGGTAGAATAACAGAAAGGCTTCACTGAAGAACAGTAGTGTCCACAAATTTATTGAAGCACTTTGGTACCATACAGAACGTCATCAGAATAAACATATTTAAAGTACAAAGCTTCTTTTATAACAATTCAGATTTGTATTTTTGACCCATAAACAAGCTCAGCTTCTTAACTGCATTTAAATGCTTAAGTTAGACTTAACCCTATGCATTCTGAATCATTCTTGCATTTCCTTGTTCCTAAATAATCCTATAAATAAGTGCACTGGTTCAAAAATGTGCTAGTTTAAAACAACATAGTGCGCACACATTTACACAAGAATAGTGACAACATATAAAACAACATACATTCCTTGTTAAAATGTTCCTTAAAAACTAAAGTTTGATCTGTTTATCTTAGCAAGCTTTTAAGTTTTAATAAACAGGTGATAGAGCAAGCTTCATTCAAGCCTGGATATGTAAAGGCATTCAGTTTGATTTGCCATATCAGCTCTAATTTCTCCAACAACAAAGAAAAAGGACTCCCTCTGTTACCTGGTTCAGCTTGGTCGGAGCTAGTTTTATATCTTGGTAGAATCCCAACATCAGTAAGTTGTATAACTAAAGGCAGGAAACCATAACAAAAATTAGTTGTGCAATGCCCAGCAAGGTAAAAACTCCCTCATCAATCTAAACAAGCAACTGAAGAGGCTAATCAAGTCTACACAAACCAAATGTGAGGTAATAATAGCATTGCTGGCCAAGGACAATCACAAGGCATTCTTCAGCTATGTCTGCAACCTCAAGGTAATACACAACAATGTGCCAAACTGACTGCAAATAACGATACCTATACTGAGCTGTAAGATAGATAAAATCTACTGGATGACAGGATTAGATCCAATTTTACCCCACTGTCACCCCCTCAGAAAGCCCTCAGGAAATACCCTCAACCATGACTCTCACTCGTCTAGTCAGGATGTAATAGACAAGTCTTTGTGAGTTCTGTTCAAGCAGCTTTATTATGTACAAACACATCAGGATCGATGCTTAATAACTTTAACTTAGATAAACCTATATACAAACTAGCTATTACATTCATGCACGCTCACTCTCTGGCTGCACTCTCAAAATGGCACTGAAGCTAGCATGTGCTTGCTATTTATATGCACGTTCAGTCCTTGAAACACTTCTTAAAGATACAGCACACACATTGTATTCTATATCCTCCCTCTTTGAGAAATAAATCATGCGATATTGACAACATCAGTTAACATGCAATCAAAACAAATAATTCTTTGTCATTCCATTATACAGAACTAGATATATTTATACAATTATGTCCAAGTCACTGTGTATTTCACACTATGTCTGGAAATATGAACAAATCATGTACATAAAATTTAGAATTCGATTTAGCAACTGGGACTGTCTCTGCTGAATGTTCAACCTTAGGGAAATCAGGAACATCATCAGGAATGGAAGTAGAAGTTAAGACACATTCTGCCACAGGAACATTGTCTGGATTGCTCTGAGATCTAGAGTCTGTATAACAGGAACAATGCTGCGCTATTGATTCTGGTATAGGAAGAAGATCTCTGCAATTTCTCTTTGTACTCCACACCCTCAGATTCTATGAAGTAGGATTTTGGCTTGGTACCTATATCTGTTATTTGACCAATTCACTTGAAACCTTTTGCCGTTTGTATCCTCACTGACTCTCCTTTCAATGGATGAATAAATCTGCTTGATTTATCATAACTGGACTTCTGGAAAGAATGCTTCCTGAATAATTGGGCTCTAATGGCTCTATTGTTCTTAGCTTTAAGCCTCAATAAACTGGAAGTAATAGGCAGTGTTGTTCTGGTTTGTCTGGATAGATGTCTGTGAGCAGGTGAGCCAAGTATATTGTCATGGGGTATATTTCTGAGATTAAGTAAATTCAAAAAGACATCAGTATTGTGATGCTTTGACCTTTTAAGTAATTGCTTTGCACTCTGTACTGCATGTTTAGCTAGTCCATTTGACTGTGGATATTCTGGTCTACTAGTAATATGTACAAAGTCACATTTTCTTGCAAATCTCTGAAACAGCTGACTGGTAAACTGGGTGCCATTGTCAGTAATAACTTTGTGTGGACTACCATGGACTGAGAAATGATGTTTCAACTTGGTGATAACAGCAGTGGGCATTAGATTAGGTAGTAAATCAATCTCAAACCAGGGCGAATAAGAGACTACCAATACCGAGTAATGCTAATTGTTCCACTCAAATATATCAGTGGCTACTGTTGACTAAGGTAGTTAAATTAAGGAACTTGACTAAGCTGAAGTGGTTCTCTTTGCAAATGTGGTTTATTACTATTGCATACTGAACAAGAAGAAAGTATTTCGTCAATGTCTTTTACTAGAGAAGGCCAAAATATTAGTTCTCTTGCCCTTCTTTTGGTAGATTCGGAACCTGGGTGACCACGATGCAAAATCTGGATATATTCATGTTGTAAGGAAGCAGGAACAACAATTTTAGGACCTTTGAAAATAATGCCATCTTCCATCGACATCTCATGTCTACAAGGAAGATAAGTTTGCACTTCAGGTGGTGCACTAGATTGCTTTGATGGCCATCCAGCATTAACGTAGTGGTTGAGCTTTTGCAAAATTGGATCAGTATTTGTATGATCTCTCAGCTCATCAAGTCTCATGGTAGAAAAATTACACACTTTCTTTCAAAGTCAAAATTCTCTGTGTCAAGCTGTTCTGTTCTATTTCTGGATGATCTGGATAAGGTATCAGCCAGATAAAGGAGTTTGCCTTTTCTATAGACCATTTTGAAGTTGTACTTTTGCAATTTGAGCATCATTCTTTGTAATCTCACTGGAGCTGAATGCATAGGCGTCTTTAGAATAGTAACTAGAGGTTGGTGATCGGTTTCAATCTGAATAGCTCAACCATAGATACAATCATGAAACTTTGAACATGCAAATACTATTGCCAAAAGTTGTTTCTCAATTTGAGCATATTGTATTTAAGTTTGGGTAAGGGTTATAGATGCATTGGCTACTTGTTTGTCTTCCGGAAAAATAACTGCGCCAAGACCAAATTTTGAAGCATTCCAAGAAAGAGTTACTGGTTTATTGACATCAAAGTATCTTAATGTAGGCAGGGTGGCAATTTTCTGCTTATAGTCTTCAAATGCTTTCTGGTACTGTTCCATCCAAGAACATGTGACATTTTTGCATGTCAGCTCTCTTAAAGGTGGTGTCAACTCACGAAGTCTGATATAAACTTGCCTAAATAGTTGACCATGGCAAGAAAACATTGCAGACCTTGAACATTATCTGGTGCTGACATCTCAAGAATGGCTGCTTGCTTGGATGGGTCTGGTCTCAAGGCAGTGCTGGTAAATAAATGACCTACATATGTAACTTATGGTAGTCTGAATTTGCACTTCAGAGGATTGAGCTTCAAGTTCACTTCACGTGCTCTGTCTAGAACTCTCTTAAGGTTTATGTCATGCTCTGCTTCACCATTGCCTCCAGCCAATAAATCATTTACTATTATGGTACAAGGATAACCTGAAAAAATTTGCTCCATTGCATGCTGGAAGACTTCACTTGTAGAATTTATTCCAAATGGCATCCTTAGGAATCCATATCTGCCAAACAGGGTACAGAAAGTAGTCAGTAATGAGGATTTGTGATCAAGCATAACTTGCCAAAATTAACCTTTTGCATCCAAGACAGAAAAAACAGAGGCATTTGGTATTAGGGCTGTGACTTCCTCGACTGTACACATTGGATGATACAGTCTCTTTAATGCTTTGTTCAAATCTCTAGGGTCCATACATATTCTGATTTTGTCTAAGCCTTTCTTGTGGGCTGCTACCATGGATGACACTTATTCAGTTGGTTCTGTAATTGGACAAATTACACCTTGCTGCACCAATTTATCTAACTGAACCTTGACTTCATCGTGCATAGCTATCAGAACTTTTCTTGCTGGTCTAACTACTGGACTGACCTTTGGGTCTAACTTCATAGAATACACAACTGGAAATTTAAAACTCGAACTAGGATAGGTGCTTATGCGATAAACGGCTTTGGTAAAAGAAAGCAGACTCATTCTTAAACTATCTCTGAGACCCAATAATGACTGCACAGGTCTTTGAACTACATAGAATAAGAAGCTGTAACAGTTGCTAGCCACATGACATGAAAGCACTACTGAGCCTTCAGTTTGAATTTCTTCACCTCCATAAGCAACAAGTTTTGCACTACTAGCCCCATTGAGTTGTTCATCAACTCTCATCTTAGAAAATGTGTCTGCTGACATAACATTACACTTTGGACCTGTGTCTACTTTGAGCTCAGTGGATTTACCATTGATCTGGACAGTACAAAAAACGTTGTTCTTTTCCAACTAATTCACTGCATCCACCTTTTTACCAATTACTAATACACCATATACGCAGAAAGCAGAGTTGCAATTCTATATATGATCGACTTGTTTTTTTCGAGTGACCCTTCTTTATAACTGTGTGAGGTTTACTTGATTTGTAAACCTTTTGAAAATGGTAGGATTTTTTACACTTGTCCCATTGCTGTACAAATGCTAAGCATTTCTCTCTTTTAGAATCATGATTGGCACCACAGTTGTGACAGTTAACAATAAAGCTGGATTTGGGTTTTGCTGATTCACACTTGTACTGCACTGAGCATGCTTCTTAGAACTTGCTGGAAAACTATGTGGTTTCCCATGAAAACCAGCAGGGGCTGTAGCTTCCATGAGATTAGGCCTGTTTTTGCTTCCCACATGTTGCATGCTGTCTACATTTGCTCTGGAGCCTGTTGAAACCATGCTCTTATCACTTTCAAGTATACTTATGTGCCTTTCTGTAACTTCATGGATTTGACAAATCTCAATAGCTTTACTCAATGTTAAAACACTGTCAAGAAGCAAAATCTTTCTCAAAGCAGCACTATTAATACCACAAACAAGCCTGTCCTTTATCAACTCATATTTTAAATCATCAAACTAACACATTTTAGCTTTGTTTCTCGGGTCAGTTATATTAGCTTCAAAAGTTTTCCCTGGTTTCAGATCTCTTGTGTAAAACAAATACCTCTCTAATGTAATATTTGTCTGGGGTTACACATTTCTCTGAATTTGTGCTTCAAACACTCGGGTCTTCTTTTGTTTCAGCCTGAACAACAATATGATGATTTTCTCCTTCTACCTCATATACTGCTGGTCCATACACAAATGAATGCTCTCTTTCAATGGCCTCTGACCCAGCTAGGTTTAGCAAAATGAATGCCCTGGTGCATGCATCTTTGGCAGAATAAGCTGCTTGTATAAAAATATCATACTCTAGCTCAAATATTCTCCAATTCTCTGCAATATTCTGATCAATTACAAGTGGTGAGGGCTTTCGGAATCTGTCTGCCATATTAACACATACTAGTGAAGGATTTTGCAAGTATGCATGAACACACACACACACACACACACACACACACACACACACACACACACACACACACACACATACGAATATTCCAAAAATCTATGCCAGTATTCATAACTATGCCCAGTAGCACAACAAGCCTCTGAATAACTGAACTTTGCAAAATAAGTCTCTCTGGCACTGTAATACTCTTGAAATTACTGTACTGCAAGAAATCACCTCTTATCAATGTAAGAAACATTTAAAAATAACTGCACTTTGCGAATGAACAGAACACAGCACACTGAAACTTCCCCCAAAATGGCAGTACCTTGCTAGATAATTCTTTGCAGTGTAAGAAACACTCTGTAATGGCGGCACTTTACAAATAGACATACCCAGCCCAAGAAACTTTTCAAAATGGCTGTACTTTGACTGTAGTTCACAAAATAGTTGCATTTTACACACAAATTCTTCGGAATACATGCACAGTAATAAGCACACACAGTAAGCACTTTTACACACTTTGAGATAATTCAAATAACAATAGCTATGCCCTGAATACAATACAATGTAGTAGTTATGCCAAAACACAGTACTTTTCCAAAAAAAAAATGCAGTTCCCTTGCTTTATTTATGCTTAATGTGCCCTTTTTGCCCTTATATTTGTTTTGTTTGTTTAATCTCTTTTCATGCCCATTGTACTTTTCTTGTGCTCGTTTTAATTGAAACATGCCTATTTTGCTTTAAAAATGCTTGTTTTGCCTTAACCATGCCCATTTTGTAATTCTAAGGTAATTCCAAACCCCTTATGTACTTTTCTGATAATCATTTTATCAAATATCTTAATTGCAAACATTTTGTTTAATTAATAAACCGTTTGTGCCTTTCACTTGTTTAATAATGCAGTTTGTACCCTTGTAATGTTCTGTTTTATCTTTTTTTATAAAATAAACTTGTTTGTGCAAGTTTTAATTGCCTTTGGATCTTTTTTGCCCCTTTTCCATGCTCATTTCATTTAGTTTACATTCACTCTTAACTCTGCACCTTGTAGCTCTGAATATCAGTTTCTGAAATTCTGTTTCTGGCACCATGTTGCTTATCTAGTCAGGATGTACTAGATAAGTCTTTGTGGGCTCTGTTCAAGCATCTTTATTATGTACAAACACATCAGGATTGAGGCTTAATAGCTTTAACTTAGATAAATGTATATGCAGAGTAGCTATTACGTTCATACATGCTCACTCTCTGGCTGCACTCTCACAATAGCACTGAAGCTAGCACATGCTTGCTATTTATATGTATGTTCAATCCTTGAAACACTTCTTAAAATACAGCACATGTACATGGTTCTGCAATAACTTCCCCAACTATCCCTTGGGAACTGTTCAACAGTGCACTCTCCAAGGCTAAGAACACTGCATCGGCGTCCAGATAATATCCCAGGATGCCTCCTTAATAGCAAGAAACACAATATATCAGGACCACTACAATCACTGTTTAACCACAGTCACCAGACAGGCTTTGTGCCGAGTGACTGTAGAATTGCAGCTGTCATATATCTGCACAAGGGTGGGCTATCTGAAGACTTGGATAACTCCAGACCCATAAGTCTGACTAGTCTCATATGTGAAACCATGGAATGAATTATCAAGGAAATGAAAAACAATGACATAGGAAACCTTCAGACACTGTATCCAACCCACTTTGGTTTTGTCCAAGGCAAGTCATGCCTACTCAACTTATTCAAATTCTTTGAGAAAGTCACGAAAGCAAATGAAAAAGGCAATACGGTGTACCTTGAATTAGCCAAAGCATCCAATACAATATCTTACTTGGGCATTGTTGGCAAACACAGAATTAGGCATAAACCCCTACATCACCAGCTGGACAATGAACTGGCTCATAAACAGGACCAAATACGTTAAGAGAGGAAATTGCACCTACATAAAGAGGACAGTGAATAGCAGAGTCCTGCAAAGATCAGTGTTGGTGCTGCTCCTTTTTGGCATATTTCTTTGAAGTCAAGATATTGTCAATGGCATGTGGCTGACAAAATTTGCAGGCCACTGCAAACAAGGTGCAGTCATAGAATTCACAGCCTTCAGAAAGGCCTAATACAGACTAATAACTGGTGTCAGAAAAACAATCTAAAACACAATGCCAAGAAATTAATAATAGTATTCATTGGGAAGATAGCTACCTCTGGAAACTACCACATTGAAAATACATTCTTAAGGCTAAACCTAGTAGTCAGGGATTTGGGAACACATGCAGACAGTAACCTCACCTTTGATCATCATGTGTCTATGGTACTAAGGAAATAATTCAATGTTGCGTAACTTATAAGCAAGGGTATGACATATAGGTTCAAGGATGCAATTGCCCCACTTTACTAACACCCTTAGGATCCACAACCAGCCTCAGCAATAATGGAGTAAGTCTTGGGGGGGTCAAAGATTAGCCAAAAATGCAACATGGACTTTGGGTACTGGGGGGGCAGGCTGCTAAACTTGAGGTCTGAGGGGACCAAAAAAGTTATGAAGCAGCTGCTGAGTTGAAATTAAGACAGCAGCCATTCACTGTGAATTCAAAATGTTATATTGGACAAAGTTTATGGATGCCAGGAAATATACTTGCCTAACTTGATCCTTTTTCACATTCTTGCCTATATGTGTATTGGCGTCTATATCACATTATCGAAATTTTACTACATCGAATCAATAAAGGTCGAACTTTATTGATCAAAGTAGTAAAATTTCGAATAACGTAAAAAAAAAAAATCACTACAAAAAAAACTAACTAGTGTAGGCAGGGGTGTAAGCTCCCCTGCACCCCCTACACACCCCTACTTAAATATATTAACTCTGAGACTGCACTACATTGAGGTAAATGGAAATCTCCCCCTTATGGAGATTTCCGTTTACCTGCACGATGTTCTGGACTTTCGACATTGTTGTACCGACAATATCGTATTTGATATTGTCGGCTTATGACAACGTGAACTAGACCCGTGTTTGCATTAGTTGTACTGTTAGCAGTGTTAGATGCTACAACTTTTGGATAAAGAATCTCTGTTAGGGTTGAGTTGAGTGGGCTTTGGTATGAAGCAGGGTTTGTTGCCACGAATTACAGCTGAACAAGACATTTCTGCTGCAGCCAGGGCATGGCCGGGGCAATGGTAGTTGCAACCTTGGCTGCATGTTGGTACATTCCTGGACCTCTCTGAATATCATGTTCTTGGTCCCAATTTACACCCTGCAACTGTCCTAAAGCTGCTGTAGGCTAACTGCTTAATTAGCACAGAACATCACAAAAGATTGCAGCTTTGATGCAATCTAGATTTTGTGAAATGCTCTGAATGTAAAAGTGAAGAAATTCAAAGAAGCTTAAGTAGATGGCTGAAAGACATATAACTGTGACTCTTAAACTGGCAAAATGACTCATCATCTCATTTGTAAAATGTAGCATTATCTACATGGAAACATTGTTGCTGCACTGTTAATATATTGTTACTAGAAGGATTTTTGAATTCTGGATGAACAATACATTAATACTCACTAAATATTCAATGAATGACATACTTATGATTTATGTTTTAATTAGTTTGATCCAAAAATTTGGCATACTGTTTCAGTTTCCTTTCAAACATGTTATGTATTGTCCTGAATTGTACTATAGGCTGCCTTATTCGTTATGCATTGTTATACAGTAAAGGTTATAACTATTCATAAACATGATACAGCAAAAGTGGTAGCTCCAACAGCTAAATCAGAGAATGGTCACAAATAAAGCCAAAATAAAACTTCTAGATGTATCCCTGAGCCATGAACGTAGACATTTGATAAGAATATATTTTATTAAAAAACAAATAAAACAAAGTGAGTTTTATTTGCTTTTTAATAAAAGACAATTTTATTCAAAAACATGCTTGTTGATTATACTGCATCTTGAGGACATACAACTAGAAAGATCAACTGGTTTAGCATGATTGAGCAACCAGACTTCCTATTTTGATATGCTCAATAATACCATCCATAAAGTGTAAGAAATTTTTGGGACATTCTGCAAAACTCTGGACAGTTGAGAGGTATGGTTCACTTATCTGATATTTTCCTGAATGCTCCTGATTTTCCTAATGTTTCTACTCCTGACTTTCATAAAAAAATTGATTTTCTAGTAAATTATTGAGGATTTTTGTCAGTCAATAATAATAACTCATCCTTGTGGATGGGGTTTGTTTAGACTAAGCTAGACTGTAAAAACACATGTGCCCTTATCTTTCTGTTTTGAGTAATTCTTCTTTTTTAACTCAGTGAAAAACTTAAATTATATCTGTATATCTTCAAATTAATGCATCTTTATAATCTTATGTAAAGTAACTTTGTGCATCCCTCTAAAACGGACTTGATAATGTAGGTAACCTGTATAACAAGTACTCAAACTAAACTTAGGCAAATTAATATATTTTTATGGCATATGACTTCTGAAAAGAACAGTTCAACTGAAAAGAAGTAGTATTAGTTCATCATTCTGGAGCGATCTCATTTACACATTTATGACATCATCTCTGCTACATGTTGAAGTATTGATCAATTCATACCTCTCAACTGTCAAGATTTTGCCTCATATTTCTGGTGTGCTCCTCATAAAATGTATGGTTTCCCCACAGAAGCTTGACATCACTAAATAATCATATACATTTCGGTTTCAGACTTCATATCCTTCAGAAACTGGGCATTTGCTCTCAGATTATATCAGGCTTTGTCTAGATTTCTAGTGCTAAGAGGTGAGGTATGTCAATGATCCCTGCAGTCAAATGGGATATTATGTCACAATATGGTTTAACCAGAAGGAATATTAAACAACTGATTTTATATAGCATCAGCTGTTCTCTTTTACTTAGTTGTTATACATTCTTGGAGACTGACTACCAAGGGTGTGCATAGGGCCTTGCCTTATTGCAAAAACATGTTTTATTGTGCTGCTACTTACAGAGAGGTAAAGGCATTAAGTAAATGTATGTTGATATATATGTATCTATCCAATGTTGTTGAGGTCCAAGCAACTCTTTTAATGACTCCAGAAACAGCTGACACTGTCTACAGAGTTTACAAAGTAAGTTCATAGGTAGGTACTAGGCTATTGCCCCTAGGGCCTATATAAGCCTAGCCAAAAAGGTTCCCTGGCTTTCGCCACCCAGAAAATTATTTTCCTGTGCCACTGTCGAGCAGAGCCACAGAAGTGATCCCTGGGGTGAATTTCATATTTCCCATCCAATCATCAAGATTTTTCTTGAAGAGTGCTAATGAGGAGCTTTGTTTCATATAGCTAGGTAGTTTGTTCCAGTGTACGGGAAGTCTCTGGGACAGGAATCCATCCCTCCAGCATGTTCTGTTTATTGTGGTGACAAGGTTTAGGTCCCTAGAGCATGTAGCTCAGAGGGATTGGGGTTTCTTTAAGTGGAGCGTGTCCAACAGCTCTGGGTTTGACATAGCTTTGTATGTTTGGCAGAGATCGCCCCTGAGTAGGCAATATGTGACAGAGTAAAGCTGGAGATTTTTGAGACGGTCTGCATAGGGCATCTGTTTGAGGCCGGTAATCCTCTTTGTGAGGTATTTCTGTGGCCTTTCCAGTTGTTGTAGATGTCGTGTGAGGTACATACCAAAAGGGGCGTTGTACTCTATAATGGGTCTAATGAGTGATGAGTAGAGGGGAACAATGACCTCGTTTTTCCTGGATGAGAAACCTTTTGTGATGAGGTGTGCCACATAGAAGGATTTCCTGACTACTGTGGTGATGTGATTATCAAAGGAGAGACTACTGTTCACCTGTGTCCCAAGGTCTCTTATCACACATTCCGTGTTAAGTTTACTACCGCCGATGTGGTAATTCATGGGTATAGAGTTTTTACCAAAGGAGATGACAATGCACTTTTTGGCATTGAGCTTGAGGCCATGGCTTTGACACCAGGCATCTGTCTCTGTGAGGCCCTTTCGGAAGATGTCCACATCGTTAGGGGTTTTGATTATGGCTCCTAGTTTGCAGTCATCTGCGAACTTCGTTAGCCAAAGACCTTCTGTGTTAGCCATGTACTTCAGAGATGTAGATACCAAACAAGAGAGGACCCAGGACTGAACCTTGTGGTACTCCACTTGTCACTGGTCTGAAGTCAGATTTGGAGTCTGCTACTTTCACAATGTGGGTTCTGTCAGTGAGCCATTTGGCAACCCATCTTGTGACATAGGGACTTATACCTAGTTTAGTGAGTTTATCTATAATTCCAGAGTGGGGGATGATGTCAAAAGCCTTGGTGAGATCTAGATAGGCTGTGTGAACCACCTTACCCTTGTCTACAGCTTTGGTGACTGCTTCAAAGAAGTCTATCAGGTTTAGGAGACATGATCTGCATTTTACAAACCCAAACTGGATGGGGTCCAGAGTTTGGAGATTACCAATGTCTTTGTTTATAAGTAACATGATGATACATTCCATGGCCTTGCAGACCGGGCTCGTCAGGCTAATGGGGCAATAGTTCCCGGGGTCCATGTTGGATTCCTCTTTGTGGAGTGGGATAACCATCGCTGTGCACCATTCAGTAGGCAAAAAGTCTGAGGTGAGGCTATGATTGAACATGGTACTGAGGTGTGATGCCAGTTCGTTCTGTAGTTCATGTAGAATGCAGCCTAAGATGTTGTCAGATCCCATGGATGCTGTGTTCTTGGCTTTGGATAGTGTGTTTTTTACCTGTGCAGCCATGATTACAGGAACTTTGCATTCTTCCGGAATAGAGATTGGCCCTTTAGCAGGTGAGAGGGGGGTAAAGTTAGCAGTGAATCTATCTGCCAGGATGCTGGCAATATCAGTTGGTTCTGTATATTTAGTGCCATTGTGCTGTAACTCAGAGCAGATCTGAGTTTTGCCATTGAGATTCTTGACATGGTTGTCTTTAGAATCAGTGGCAATTTTATTTTCATAACTAACTTTGGAGGATTTTATGAGGATTCTCAGCTTCTTACTGAGGCTAACCAGGGAGTTCCTCCAATCATGGGATTTTACTTTTTTTTGCAACAGTTTCTTTCTTCTGTTGTAGAGTTTGTTTATGGCAGGGGACCACCAGATTGGCTTAATTTTTTTGGCGGATAGCATCTTGGTTCGGTTAGGGATAGCACAATCCATGCACTTGTGTAAATGCTTAAAAAGAGCAATTGTGTAGGATTCATCAGTTGTACCTCTATTGTCTGCCTGCATGGGTGTCGTGAAGTTTTCCACTTCTGTCTTAAGAAGCATGAAGTTGGCTTTGGAGAAATTTTTTATGGTAGTTTCTTTAATGGGGGGTGGGGGTGGGATGTGGATGTCTAGGGTGATTAGCTTGTGGTCGGATCTGACCAACAAAAGAATTGGCGTTTGGTGTGGAACACTGATCACCCATGTTGGTAATGACCAGGTCTAGGATATTGCTGTCCCTGGTTCGAGTGTGGATAAGTTGATCCAAGGCATTGGAATTTATGAATTCCAGAAAACGTTGAGCAAAAGAGTTGGTACATGAGTAGTTTTCCCAGTTAATGGTGGGGTAGTTGAAATTGCCCATTATTAGGGTGTTGGGTTCTACCCTAATATTTTCGAGTGTATCAAGAAATGCGGAGTGGGAGTCCTGGGGCATGGTGGGGGATGTGTAGCATGCTACAATTTGGATTGCGGTCTTGCCCAGAGTTAGTTGCATTTGGATAATCTCGGATGTTTTATGCTGAGCAACTAGCCTGGAGGTATGGATATCCTTAATGAATATGGACATGCCTCCACCTTTAGTGTTTTGGTCCAAGTTAGGTAGCCAAAAGGTGTGGTATAATCTGGTAATGCAGGAGTGCTCTCAGGAGCCTTGAACCAGGTCTCTGACACTGCACAGGTGTCGATGTTCTCCATTTTAAGGAGTGCCTCGAGTGAGTGCATTTTGAGGTTTAGTCTTCTAGCATTAAGTAGCATTACCCTCAGATTTTGCTTGCGTGTACCTGTTATGGTGGTGAATTTGTCATGTGAACTTTGCCTAAAAAAGGCACTATAGCGGTGGCAAGCATCTTAGCCAGTATCCAGAATCCCAAGGGCGACAGGTGCAGGCCATCTCTGGCAAAGCATCGGGGTCTGTCGATCATGTCATCCCAGGCAGACAGATACTGGATCCCCTTAGAATGACACCAGAAGCTTAGCCAATTGTTGAAGTCAATCATTTTGTCCTTGTACTGCGGTATCATTCTGGGTGATGGCAAGATGCTACTCAGGGCTAGGGTCATACCTGTCTGGGCTACAAGATCAGACAGCTCTTCCATGTCTCTTTTCATGTAGTCCAGGGAGGTACATCTCAGGTCATTCACACCAACATGGACAATGACAGAGTCATATTTGTACTTGTTGTGGAGTGACCTGAGTGCATGGGTTTTGTGACAGATCCTGACACCAGACAGGCAGCTGACAATAACCTTCTCCTTGTCTAGCCTGGTGAGTGGGACATCAGTGTGCCTGACTATAGAGTCACCTATTACTAGTGTGTTGGGTACATTGTTTTGCCTTATGGTCTGTGGTTGAGTGGCACACTGAGTATGTGGGCTATGTGTTATTTGGGTTGTGTTGGGGGGTGGAGGTTGCTTGCTTTTCTACTTTTTAGGTCTCTGTTGCTTGAGCAAATTATTATTGACAGCCTCCGTGAACATTTTTGTGTTTCTATGTGTGGATTTTGGTGGTGTAAGTTTTGAGGGAGTATGTGATGAGTGTGGTGTGGTGCAAGTGTTTTATCTTCTTCTCTTGACTGTCTAGTCCAGTCTTGGCTGAAAGAGGAGTATATTGTTAAGCCTTCCTTCCATACTACACATGCACATACCTATAAAGATGTTAGAGTCACAGATCTACATATCAAGTGTTCCTGGGTGCGAGAAGTACCCAGAGAAAATGCAGGCAGATACAGGGTATACATACTGATTCTATACAGAGGACACCTAAATCAAAAACTCAAAAACTGAACTCGAAAACTTCATGGTGTGTGTGTGTGTGTGTGTGTGTGTGTGTGTGTGTGTGTGTGTGTGTGTGTGTGTGTGTGTGTGTGTGTGTGTGTGTATATTGTCAGATAGGTTTGTCTAAGACTAATGAGGAAAACTAAGTATACTGATATTTATAGGGGTTCTGCTATGAAATGCCGAATTCCTGAAAGCCAATGCTTTACAGGAATTAAAAAAAAATAATGTCAGAAAACTAAGAAGGTAAAAAACGTATTGTTTTCTCCAGGGAACAAGCCACTCACACCCAAAAATGTAGGGGCAAACCCCCCCAAAGTTATATATCTTATTTACACCCATGTGGTGTGGAATGCCACACCTCCAGCAGCCCACACACATCTTGCATTCCATGGCATTTTCTGAAAAATAAACTTAAAGTATAAGATAAACCAATGTAATAGTTTGTGAACAATAAAATGTATTAAAATGTTACAAATAGCAATATTATCTATAGCTAATATTCTTTACAATAATAATAGTCAGTGGATTCAAAGCCAATTCATAAGTACTATGATATGTTATAATGCAAATAAAACTCAATTTATATATTTTGCTATACTTTCGCAAACAGTTATATTTTGTAAACTGCACAATGTAGACATATATGTTATGGCAACAAGAAATTCGTCTATGAGTACATGTCTAGTAAAATATTACAGAAATACAAAACATTCTTAATTGCATAATTATCAGTATAAATAACACTAGATATTGCTCAAGATGTGCAACTTACAGTGCAAGTTTGAAAGATAGTTTTCTTTGGAAACATTTGAGGTTTCATGTGATGTCATGAGATAGTCTGTAAGTCACTTGTTTTTTGAAGTATTAAGTACATATGGAAATATTATTTACTTTCATAATTCCTAACAAACAACTAGCAATATCTCGGGGACAGTGTGATATAACTTGGCATTGAGAATGAATTTTCCTGTTTTCGACCATGGCATATCACACCATATCCCTGAATATCATGCAGGGCTCTCATTATGAAAATATGAACAAACTATATGAACATACTTGTGAAAATATGAATAATAAATGAGAAACAGTGATTGATTTCTCAGCTGCAGGGTATCCAAGATTAACAGTCTTGGTGTAATTTTGTTAATAGCTCCTCACACTTTGTGGTAATACTTATTATTTAGCTGGTATGTCACTTAATTAGAAAAGCCAGACCCATAAAAAGATTTGAAAGCCATTAGGAGCTATGGGAGTGAAGTGAAGGTATACAAAAAAGGTGCTATAGGCTTGAATGAGATATACCAACAATGAAGTCGCACCGACTTGAAGATGTGAGGATATCCCCAAAAAGTAAATTTTTCTTTTCTTTTTCTGTGAAACTTACAGAATTTCATCTTGTGATCGTGTAACAAACCCGTTTATTGGACATGTTTTATTTAATTAGAGAAGTTTCACTGATAAAGATATTTCTTCCATTTGTCCAGTAAAATATTATAAAATTCTAGAATATGGTCTGCCTACAAACTGGAAAAGAACAAGCTTTCAATGAATTTAGCATTTGAGGCTAGCATACTCATTCACCATTAATTGTATCTCTGATATTTACTGAAAGCAAAATTGTCACTTTGCTTTCTGCAGTATTCTGTATGTAGAACCATTTTTTTTAATTCGGCCTTTATACTGATGCATTCAAAGTATATAACAAGACATTTCTGTTTTAAAAGAGTCTCACTGGTCACTGACAAACACATTTACTCCATTTTTCTTAAAACATATTGTAAAATGCCAGAATTTGGGCTGTCTGAAGCCTGCAAAAAATGAGATTTCAAGAGGAAAAGTCAAGAGTTTAGGCTCTCTCACTCATTCATCATTATGTATATCTCTTATATTTACTAAATGTAAAATTATTACATTGCTTATCACAATGCTTTCTTCAGTATTCTGTACATACAATCTTTTTCTATTTTTATTTTTTGCTTACACATTGATACAATCAAATTACAAAACTATAATGGAATCATAACCATCGTTTGTAGATTTCTTAGAATTTGAGGTCAAGACAATTACATTTCTTTTTTTTTTTTTTTTTTTTTTTGCTGCTGTAGCAAGAATTAATCTGTCTTTCTTCAAGATTGCTACAATCATAGTGCATGTTCTTGTGATATGTCCAGCTGTTGTGTTATATTACATTTTTCACTCAAATTTCCTGTATGCAGTAAGGGTATGTAAGATATTCCAGGTTTCTGTCTGACCATTGCAATGGGAGTCTGTTGCCCTTTAGTAGGCAGTATTGGATGATAATTACTGCTTACCATGTATTATTGGCATTACAATTTCTGTAATACTAAAATTCCGGAACTACTGTCAAGGGAGTGTTGAAAACAGAATCTTTATCCTATCAGACGGAGTCATACACTGGTGAACCTGTGAAAATATCTAGAGTAAATGTAAGGAAAATAAATGAACAAACAAATAAATGAATAAATAAATAAAATCTTGGGTGAAAGTGAAAAAAATAATATCTCCTTCTCAGGTTCACAGGTATCTGGTCAGAAAAAGTCATTGCAATGTTTATTGGCTTTGGAGACTGCTTGTACATCTCTCAGCCCATTTCACATTTTCTTTCCATTTAACTTCATTGAAATAGCTGTGAACCAGTCAGTAGTTAGGCAAATACTTGAACAAAACCAGGCTTTTGCTATGAGGGAACACATATGCAACCCACCTCAGATATCAGAGGTGTGCATGCTTTATGGTTGGATGTCATTCCCCTTGGCACAAAATGCACCCATGTTCATAGCCCGCAAACATTCCAGATATGATTATTTGGTTTAGTACAGAAGGCTATGTCCAGATTAAGGTCAATGACAAAAACCTTCTACTTCTGGACTTCTGGGAAAGCAATACAAAATAAATGAATTGAGATCTACAACCACATTCTTTGAAACTGAGGGTAAATCAGAAGATCATACCTTTACAGTCTCTGATTTGATGTCATCTCAGTGATGATGAGTTTCATTTACATTCAGAGTCCCTTCTAAAACCATATATTTTTTCTTTTCTGAAACTCTTATTTCCATGAAGGACTATTTATTGTAGTTTAATAAGAAGCTCTCCTGAATATTTGAAGTTTTTAATAGTGGTTGCTATTCTACTCTTTATTAATTTTTCTATATTTGTCTTGAAAGTGGATAACAACCAGGCACCATACTACCTGCACATGGAAAGCCCATTTGGTATAGAGAGTGATTGATGACAACTATCTATAAGAATTCAGTAGATGACCAATCAAAAATTGAATTGGTATCTTGTGCATGCACTGGTGTTGCCCTCCAGTAATGGCATTACCAACAAAGAAAGAATGCAGGGTTTATTGGTCATTTATGTAAATTATATATATTTACATTGGGTGGCAAGGGGTTGAACAGGAAGATCCATATGGCAAAATATCTCTCTGATACTTCATAGAATATTTATCATATGACTAAGGAGACTGTAGAAGTGTAAAAGCTATTATACATTTAAAAAATGACTTCAAAACAGGCACAATCTGTAAAAGAGGTAGTTTTCCATGCTTTAGTGTAGTCGTGATGCTGCCAATGTTTGTTTTATAGCCACTGGTATATGTACTACTATTAGGAGACATGCCTGACTAAGAAGCAACCTTTTTCCTGATGATGTAAAAAACATATTTAATGCTTCATTTCAAAATGTTTCTTTGTCACTATCTCAGAAAAGTAACACAACAACTGAATGAAAGGGGTAAAGCAATGCAGAATTGTAAGCAGTAATTTTATCTATTAGTATTTAAATGCAGTACAAATAAACCTTCAAGAAAACAATAATTTGCACAAGGTAAACCAGAGAGCAGCAGTGTCATCATGAAGGTAGTTTCAAAAGAAGGAGGGGGTCATAGTGAGACACAAGGCAGCATCAGAAGCAAAAGCAGTGTGCCTGCTCTCAGCATGACAGATCCTGGTGCACATAATAATGAGGTAGCCTTCACCATCACTTATCCCATGCCCTTTCTCATGCGGTGCAAGTAAGCTGCCAGACTTTCTCTTAAGACTGAGCAATCACATCTTACAATGTTATTTCATTTGGTCAGAGAGGTAGCATTAAGTGGAGTACTCAAAAGTGTTTTGCAATAAAAGGCTTATTCTTTTTTTTCAGTGATTCAAAATAATTTGATTAACAGAACAATTTGTAGTCTTAGAGAAAGTTTGAACATTAGAGAGCTTTATTAGAGTTGTCAAAATGTAAAAATAAATTATCAAAGAAAAACTTTATGTCATTATATCTGTAGTCCCTCTTGGCTGTCTTTCACCAAGATGTCTTTCTAGTAATTTTGTCCATGCAACATATCTACCTTCATGCTCCATTTTTGAATTTGCATTCTCATTTAAGCAGTCATTGGACACACTTCACTTTGTCAAATAAGAAGCTAAGAAGCTTGTCTATATTTTTAGCAAATATATGTTGCTGTCTACAAATAAGTCACACCAAAAACAGATTCCAAAAGACTTACTCTTAAAGTAAATAAGTAACTTTCTGACTAGTCTTTTGCAATCTGCCCCGTAACCCCCCCGCCCCCGCAACAGGTATAAGTCTATTTATAAATAGGCTTTACACTGTATTAAGTCATTTACACCAAGAACAAGTCTTTTGAAATCAGGGAAGACTTACAATGGAGTAAGTCACATTCATTGAGAACAAGTCTTTTTTTTCAAATTGGACCCCTAGTTCCTCTCAGAATTATGAAGGAGCAGTTTTGGAAGTAAATGAAGAAGAAGAGTGGTCCAGGGACTGAACTCTCGGGCACTCAACCAGTGACAGGTATTTTGGAGGCGGTAGAGATTCCAACCCTTACTTTCTGAATTCTCTTTGTGAGCCCGTTTGCTATCCAATGAGTTACACAGGGTATAACATTTAACTGAGAGCATTTATCTATGAGGTCTGAGTATGAGATGTAGTCGAATGCCTTTTCAAGGTCCAGATATACAATGCAGACAGCTTTGCATTCATATATTGCCTGAGAGGGTTTTCTGAACAAATCAAATATGGTTAAGTAGGTAGGACCTGCCACTGATGAATCCAGTCTGTAAGTTATCTATATCCCTATATATTAGTTCCAAATTAATCATTTCTATAGGAAAACAGATGAGAATTGTTGGCCTCATGGGTGTAGAATTATTTAGGTTCATTAAAGACCCAGCTTTGTGCAAAGGAATGACTGTTGCTGTCCTCCATTCATGTGGCACAAAGCCTGTTTAGAGGATAATATTGAATAGCCTCAGTAGAATGTCTGACAATTCATGTTTCAGGCTAGCTAGCGGGTCACCTGGTATGTTATTCAGACCCATAGATGCAGTATGCCTGGCCTTTAATAGCGGCTTGAGAACTTATTCTTGGAAGATTTGAAAGAGGGTGTAATAGTAGGTATTTAATCTCAAATATTGGAGGTGGGAGTGAAATTAGAGCAGAATTTGTCAGCCAGTAGATTGGCTATATCCTCTAGGTCGGAATATGTGGCAGCATTTACTATTAGCTTTGTAAAGTGTTTGGCATTGTTTCTGAGATTTATAACATAGTTAAAAAAGGCTTTGTGGTTATCTTTCACCTGGGTGGCAAGTTTTACCTCAAATCTAGCGTTGCATGATTTGATCAGCCTCTAATATTACTTGTTTAGTGTAGCAAGCAAATTCTGTCTACTTGACAGTTTAGATTTATTTTTGTGTGCAATGATGTTTTACCTTATACATTAGAGAATGCTTAGGGTTCAGGCATAGTTTTTTTTTTTTTTAATTTGGCATTGTATTTATTTCTGAGTGGATCAGATGCATCTTTGTAACTATTTATATGCACATAGAGTTTGACAGTAAATGATTCTGCTAAACAAGTGAGATCATCTATGTGAAGGGGTGGGGGACCTATAGCTTGCAAGGAAGTGGTATAGGATTTTGCCAATGGTGATTTGAACAGGGAGAAGCTCAAGTCCATTGTCCTATTTGGCCAGCCTTTAGGCATATTTATTTTTGATGTAACTTGAGACACCTCCATCTTTTCCTGTTTGTATAGTAGCTTGTCTGCTCCTTCATAATTCTGAGAGGAACTAGGGGTCCAATTTGAAAAAAGACTTGTTCTCAGTGTGGAAAGCATTATAGCATTGCACTGCTGATGTGCTCTCTGTGGCTTTAAACCATGTCTCAGTTACCACACAGATGTCAGTGTTCTCTAGGGTAAAGAGAGCTTGTAGAGAGTGGAGTTTTTTTCTATAAACTCCTAACACTGAGCAGTATCACCTTTAGATTTTCTTAGTTTTGATTTGCTACATCAGACATACTTTCAGTTTGGCATTGCCTAAAAAAAAGCATTATGAAGGAGAACATTGTTTTCACTAATATTTAAAAGCTCAGAGGGGAGAGGAGCAGACCATCCCTGGCAAATAGTCTGTTAACCATCTCTTTCCATGTTGATGAGTATTGCACCCCGTTAGAATGATACCAGAAGCTAAACCAATTATTAAAGTCAGTCATCTTCTGTTTGTATTGTGGAATCATGCTTGAAGATGTAAAATGCTGCTCAGTGCTAGGTTCATACGAGCCTGGCACATGTATTATGAGAGTTCCATGTGTATTATGAGAGTTCCATAATGTATCTGTTTGGGTCGACTTTAGATGAAAGAAACACCATTTTCCCAAAACCCATTTCACTGAGATGAGAAGATCAACAGCACCACAACACCGATGTCCTGGAACACCAACAAGTCACTCTAGGTAAGTAATTGTTTGGCCATCTGAAACAACATGAAAATGGAAGAAAGCCAAGCCCATCCATGTGGGGGGTTTTGCTCTCAACACCCCCCATAACTAAATATACCAGCTCCGAGATTGCACTACCATGGGGGTAAGGGACAAAGTTAACAGGATGGCCGAGCAGTTGCTTACCTGGAGTAGTCAGTGTTCCAGGACATCAGTGTTGTGGTGCTGTCGGTCTTCTCGTCTTGTTGAAGTGGGTTTCAGGTAATTGGTGTGTCATTCATCTAAAGTAGACCCATCTGTTCATATAGTCTAGGGACATACTTCTCTGGTCATTTGCACCCATATGGACTATGATTGAATTATACTGCTACTTTTAGTCCCATAACCTGAGTGCTTGAGTAATGTGGAGGATCTTGACCCCTACCAACCCAACTGATCATGACTATCTCTTTACTCAGCCCAGGTAGAGTGACATCAGTGGGTATCACAATGGAGTCTCTAGTGATTGGAATGTTGGATTATGTGGTGGCTTGCCTTATGGGCTTAGAAGTAGAGGCTCCAAGAGAGGTACCTGTATGTGCTGATGTGGGTATTGTTTGAAATGTGTACTTCATCTAGGAGGTCTTCTGGATTTAGGATGGTTACATTTAAATGCCTGAGCATATGGAGATTATGTGTCTGCTTTGAACTATGTGTGATGGGTGCAGTGTGTGTACTACTGACAACCTGACTGAGATTAGTAGTCCTTTTATGTGAGAGTTTTGCCTCCAGTGCTATTGGGTAAATACATCTCTCACATGCCATATCAGTTTTCTTGAGAATTAAATGGTTGTCAGTAAACATAAAACAATTTCTACATTACCTCAGGATGCCCATATCCACCAATCTGGCAACAAGATAGTGGGAAAGTTAATATCCATTGCAATAGACCCTTTTTTATTGATTAAACAGCTGAAGTGAGAATATAAGTATTGTCAGGAGTATCTGATTTGCAGCTCTGGGGGCAGTGCTTGTTACTGAAAGCTAGTTGTCTTGTGTGCAACTAGGTATTGGTGAAATTTCAAGGGTGTCTTTACAGGAAAAATGTCAACTCAAGGTTTCTGCATCTATACAAGGCACTGCCAATCACCTGAGGGCAACTAATAAGTAGACCCTAATGATTTATGGATGAAGTATTTAGAGAAATATTCTGAAGTCAGGTTAGGCAGCAGCAAATCAAGCAGCACTTACTGAAAAGAAAGAATTACCTTTGTCAAGAATGATGAAAAGAGGGGATCCATCTGAATGGTTACTGCCTGGCTGCTACTAATCCTGGTCTCACCACAGCTTCATGCTGCTGGGATACAATGCTACTATGCTTCTTCCCTCACCAGAAATAAAAAGTAGAACCAATCCTAAGATGAAAAGCAGGCCTCGGGTTCTTTGGTGATCAACAGTCTTATCCCAGATGATGCAGAGGTCTGTAGGGTTTTTGCAGCCTTTTCCTGGTAGATGCCTTGAATAGCAACCAGACCAACCAGGAAGGTCAAACAAAGACACTCACTGCCCAGTCAGAAACAGCAAGGAATCAATGCACTCTGTTCCTTCCCTCACCAGGAGCAAAATATAAGCACAGATTCCAAGATGGCACCTATGAACCAGTTATTAGGCTTTCTAGTGATCAACAGCCTCCAGGAAATAATGTCCCTTGCTCCTTCACTCACCAGTATCAAAAGAGAAACACTAATCCCAAGATGACTACTGAGAGTCAAAATGTGGATAATCCAGTAATTGGTGATCTTGGAGTATGTGTTGTAGATTTTAAAGGTAAGATGGAAAAAATGGGTTAATATTCTAAGAACTGCAGTGTGTACTAAGGAGTTAGATATGAAATAAGGGGTAACTTAAGCTTTAGCTATCTAAGTCAACAGTCAATAATTTTAAAAGATCACGATAGATTAAAAGGGGGGTAGGCACTTTATATTCTGGCTCTATAGAATACAGCGGGATTGAAAATAAATTTAAATAGCTGAAGGAGACCGATTTCACAAAATTATAATTTTGTGCTTACTCATAAGAGCCAATGAAAGAGGAGAGGGAAGGACAGAAGGAACAGGCAACTAGAAAGATGCTTGAGTTTAAAAACACAACAGCACCATGGTAGGAGGATGGGGGAAAACCTAATTTCTGTGTGACTCACAAGCAACACAGCTGTGGTGTATTTCCTAGTTCAAATATGCAATTAGAAGCAGAATACAGGTAAAACACAATGTAAAGAAAACAAATCACAATGTACAAAACAGAAAAAGGCAATAAAGCAATACAAATAACAAGAAAGCAAAACCAAACTAACCTCTTGTTCACAGCAAGTTGTGCCAAAGTATGAGTGAGCTTTTCCAGGAAAGCCTTGAAATATTTTATTTTACCCCTTAAATAGAAGGTTTAATTCTTAGCAATTTTGAATGAATGAATAAAGTAATTGTTAAAAAATCTAGAAAGATCATAATGTGCAAACTGGAAATGGTAAGTATAAATGCTGAACAACTGTGATTTCTTGCTAAAGAAATGTGGCATACATTCACCTGCATCCTTAAAACATCTGCATTTACATTTATTCATCAGGCGTACTTTTAACTATGTTTTTAAGTATAGAGATTTCCTGCACTTTTGTATGATAGGCAGGAAGTCTCCTCCAAATGTTGTGGTGAAGCTTTATGAATGAGCTCTCAATGTGCCTCAGACAACCTGTGGTTGGTTAGCGGCACAAGAGCTGGAGGACCCACAGAAGGAGGATGGAAGAGAGTGACCAGTGTTGGCTCATCCATCTTTGGGGGAGGAAGGCAGTATATGCTCAATGCAATATGCAGTATATGGGCAGAATCAGGTCTTTGCTGCATGAGCAGTGAACCAATCAGTTAGGAGGTTGTACATGGGCAAATTTGTGCATACATCTCCCAAGGATAATGATTGCAAAGCTGAGACTAGGGATGGAAGTTAGGGCACACACATCTCAGTAGCAGTATGTTGTTGCACCAGCATCCATGTTCACCCCAACAGTGCTGGATGAGAACTGGGTTAAGCTTGGGAGACTCACGCATGTCCAGAAGACCTGGTGATTGAGAACAGGAGCTGATGGTCAGATGTGGGAAGGAATGGATAAGTAATTATATATTCAGAAGGATGAATTGTGAACAGATAAGTTAGCATACATTTTTCCACTTGTGTTGTTTAATTAATTAATTTTACTATATATAATAATAACTGCCAGCACTCTGTAAAACCAACTAATTAGTAAAAAATGGTCAGCAATTTAAATGCATTGCAACAAGTCGAATGGAATGATTTGCAGGTGGAAGCCCTCATCTTATGGACTTCACCATCCTCCAACCATACTAAAACAATGGTTACATGGTCAGAAAGAAAAAAAAAATCCGGAAAGTGTGACAGTGCTTACAGAGGCAATAGCACTCTTGCTGTCCAAGCAATCTCATATAGTTTCAGGAACTGAAAATTCATTGAGATGTACTTGTCAATTTGGAGTTCATCCAGTAACATTTTGCTAGCATGTAGAGAAGACATAGTCCACTTTTTTATAACTATAAGGACTGGATCACTAGTGTATGTTTTCTTCTGTTCCCTAGTTAAAATAATCAAAAATACACATGCATTTTTTATGTACATTACACTAAAACATAACTTAAGACATGAACATTCAAGATTTCTAAAAGGCCTAAGTATAAACAAATCAAATAAGTTTCACAAAAAAAAAAAAAAAAATAGGCCTTTGGAATACATTAGAATTATACCAAAATCAGTAATCTCTTATAAAGGCTTATGTGTTAATTTTTTTTACAGCTTCTTTGAGAAAGGGGAAAGGGATCTGTATTACTATATCACCAACATAAATGTGTTACTGTAGGTGTAAAATAGAGCAACCTGCATATATACAGTGACAAGGGAATCTGTGACATATTTGAGAAGTTTAAAATATGTGCATTGTGCAGGCGGAATTTCAGCTGATACGTTCCACCAGTAGCAAATGAAATAAAAGCAGCAATAAAAGAACTTCTAGAAGGTAATAGGCAAAGCAGTCAGTTGTGTGGCCTTCTGGGGGAAGAGAATCAAAGCTAAGAACACAATCAGCTTGCTCGCAGAGTGAAGGCCAGAAGGTAGGCCTGAAGTTTACAGAGATGGTGTTTAAGAAAAGCAAGACAAAGCAGAGACATTTAGATGAAAATACAGAAATCAAGTCCTTATCCGATTTTCATGTCAGCTTGTATTCTTTGTTGGAGTGGCCATTTACTGAATGAATAATTGCATTAGTAATCACAGGTGACAAATGAATTTCACTGTAGCTTGGATCTGAACTACATTTCTAGTTTTCTGATAGCATTGATAAAAAAAAATCAGACATTTAGGATGGAAAAATTAGAGAAGGATAGGAGGCTTTATATAAAAGTCACAAAAAATTAACAGATATTCATGATGCCTGCTGAGACGCAAGTATACATATTGGTTTACTATCAAAATGTCACTGTGAAAAACATATTCAGGTACATAACATTGAAGGAAAGTGCGAAAGTAAAATTATATGGCAGGACACAATGTCGAATCAGCTGAACAAATTCAGCAGATTCAACATTTCCATTGAAAAGAGCATGTGATCTCCATATAGAAGGTCAGGTAAGTGAAACTCCTATACCCCACATCATGTTTTTGCAGGAGGGCAAGCCCCCCTCACCCTCTCCTAACTATATATTCCAACTCGGAGATCGCACTACAGTGAGGAAAGGGATGGATGTCCCAAACCGCACTGTACCACAATCTCTGTGTAGTACTTTGAGTTCATATCAACGAATGCACAATAGCATTCACTGATACAAACTTTTGAAAATGGAGTGTTCAGCAACACAGTCAAACATCCGTCTTTCGATTTTCCATCTTCAGAGCATCTCCATTTGGCTTTTTGATAGTAAACCATATATATTAATGAATATACCCAAAAATACTTGAAAGCGTTCTAACATTGAACAGGAAATATCTCTAAAGTAAATGACATAATTTAAGTGTATGTTTTAGAAAGTATATTCTCAAAAGTTTTATGCCTATACTATTACAGGTAATGAAATCAGAAGAGGAAGAAGACATAGATATTTAAGTGGCCTGGAGAGAAAAAAAAAGGAATACTACTTCTTATTTATCAACCAAAAACAACAAATTTAACAATAGCAGCCAGTTTTTGTTTGCTAGATTTTTTTTTCTTTCGCCTGCATATTTTACTGTCAGTTTCATGACATTTTTGTCAGCTTAGAACAGGAGGGCAAAGGTGGTTCTAGCAGGCCTTGCTGCATTTTTATTCACTGGCTCATTTCCAGTCAGAGGGGGGTTGGGAAAAGAGAAAAAACAAGGATAAGGTTATAAAAGTCAGAACATGCAACCTTCCAGCACAAAATCAAGTCACCAGCCACACTGTTCAAAACTGACTTCAGGAAAAACAGATAAAAAAATCAGAAAATGAAAAGGATGAGGAATCCATCTGCACTTTCCTAGTTTAAATAGCTGCCCACAAACACAATTAATTTCTTGTTTATGCATTGTTATGCTAGAAAACAACAAACTAAATAGCAATATGTTTTGAAGCTTCTACTGTATAAAATGCAAAATAAATATATTATGCTATAATATGAAGAGTATTCATTTTTCTACATTAATCTTAGATAAACATTTCCCATTTTTATATCTCAAAAAAATGCTGTTGTATGATTAGCCTGCTAATCTCTTTCTTTCTTTCTTTCTTTCTTGTTTGTTCCATTTTCAGAAAGGAAAACAATAAGTGGAATGAATAATTTTACATGAAACATAAAGTAGCAAACTCATTAATTATTAGGATAAATATGGCATGCTTTTATTTGTTCATTCATTCTTTGTCCAGTTACCCTCTTAACCAATTCAGGCTTACAGAGGGTTACAGAATTTACTAGCACTCAGTGGGCAAAAAAGGCAGAGGAACTAGTACAGGACAGAATATCAGTCTGTTGCAGGATGCATTTGCACACACACACATAAACACACACACACACACACACACACACACACACACACACACACACACACACACACACACACACACACTCATTCACATATGACAAAACTATTAGCAAAACATGCAAACCAAATGAGTACATACAGACTTCACACTATAGGCACCTAAGATAGGGACCAAACTGGAAAGCCAAGTGTAGCAATGCAGCAGTGCTAAATGAGCCACAGCTGTGTTCTGCAAAAGAAGCTGATATTACAAATACGAAGAACTGAAATACAAATGACCACAACAATAATGAGTGGTTACTGTAATTTGATGAAAACATCCAGGAAAATTAGGTTTGACTCTCATTTTCTCCCAGACAGTGCGCAACTCCAGGAGCATCTTATCTCCCTGTAATCTGATTCTGAAAGATAATCAATTTTGAAAATGAAATGTGTTACTATACAAAATTAAGTGTCATTACTGGCTATTCTATATAAAGTGCCTCACATAGAAAGTATACAATTTCACGGATCAACAGGATGGTTTCCTGACATCTTACTAGTTCCTAAAAGCTGAGATCCCATTTATCTAATAGATCTGGACATTCACTGAAGGTATTTGATGCACAAAGATGTTAAAAAGCTCCAAGGGGTACAGACAATGCAAATACACAATGGTGGTTCATTTACTTGATCCCTATTGGCTCAAAGTCAAACATTCATAACCCCACAGTGAAATGGAGTGCCATTCCTACAAGGGAGTGTGATATTACCCCATGCCAAGCATCTTTGGACTTGAACGAGCAACCTCTCTTTTGTCATCCACAGTTCCAAGGGATCACAGAACTTTGACACCTTGTCTCCAAAAAAAGAAGCCCAAAGTGATCAGGACAGAAGATAACAGATTGTTAGGCATATATTGTTTGGGGTCAGTAATTTCAGCTTTCAGTCTCACCTGCTGAAATTCCAGTCCACCTTAGTTGTTCATGTACTGGAAAATATTTCCTCATTTTTTGAGTCTGTGTTTATAGAGGAAGTGATTAGGGTTTTTTTTCTCCTGCTTCAATTGTCAGATCCTATGCAGTGCATAACAGTTTTGGCTGTGTAAAGGTTGTAGCTATAACAAGCTCAGAAAAAGGTTTGTATCTTCAGAGGGATGCTTGACAAAGGCTAACCTCTCTGAAGGAGAAGCTGAAAATATCTGTCCTGGATGATATTTTCAGTGATCAGATTGTCTTTTTTCTCTTCAGATAGCCATCCTAGGACTTGTTGGATGCCTGCCTCATAGTTAAAAAAGCTGTCTTTTCAGTACCCTTTACCACTTTCTCTTCAAAACTAGCCAGCCTCAAAAGAGACTTAAGCCTCATCACAGGCTGATGAAAGCATTGATGTATTTACATTCTTCTCCCTCCTCTGCTGATCTGGTCATCCAAGAGGATGACCCCACTGCCCTAAAAATTAGAACCTTGGCAAAAATCTAGGAATGCCACCACAAAGAGTTTCCCAAGTTTTTCCAGGCTTGGATGCCCTTTACCGAAGACAAGTTAGTTCTGGACTTGGTCATCATTAGAATGTTTTAGAGAAGTTAGGTTCTCCCTATAGTAAGTTTCATTAAGATGGCAGACCATGTCAAGTGAGATATTATGACAGAACTAGCATGTACCCCTGAAAGCAGTGGTTGAGGCTGTTACTCATTCGGAATGACTCTAGGGTTTTCCCACTTTCCATAGGTTTCATTGAAGGTTTTGTGATTCCATCTTGTCTTGGATTTTAGCATCTTCAATCAACAGATGTTTAGTGCATCATGTTTCAGAAAATCCCAGTGTTACGCATCTGCTGCCACAGTGTACCTGAAAGGTGTAAAATGATAAAAGAACAAAATAGGTGTGCATCATCATTACTTAAAGCTAAAATCATCTTTATTAACCCTCTGGTGTCTCTGTAAGAGCATTCAGATATATAACTTTACATGATGAATATATTTTTGCATATAACCATCTGGAGTCTACACAAGGCATTTTTGAATGCACTCTGACTGGACATTATTTCCAAATAATTATCACTTCAGAATGAAGGCATCATAATTTGGTATGCCCACTGTACTCCGGAGATCCAAGAAGGTGTTGGCTGTAGTGGTCAAAGTTTTACAAGGGAAGTTTTATTTTTGTTCTCTAAATGGACAGCAGTCTCATAGCAGCCCATTAAAAGGGTTTACTAGTAGTGTCCCCTAAGTGGTAACTTCAATAGATACAACTCATGGGAGTAACTATAAAGTGGGATAACCTCTTCAGTTTCATTTTACATGACAGCCATTGACATTCAGAGACCAAAGGAAATCATTAACTAGACAGCCTGGCTGAAAGCATAGAAAAAGGTTCCGGTTTTGACGCCAGTCATGTCGGGGTTTGATAGATGTGGTTATATTCAAGGACAATCCTTACCAATCTGCAGGAAGTCTTGTATTCCAATGACAGCCCATAAAAGGTTATGAAAAATGATCACATTCCTAACAAGTTGTGTGCTTATCTCAGCTGTGCCTCAGTTCTTGGTAGGGGGTGTCCCTGGAGGGGTGCTGAACATCATGCTGCCAGAGGTACATTGTCATTGTGCTCTTTTAGTTCATTTGGGTTACAGGAAAAGCTTCATCTAGAGTTACTTCTAATTTCATCCAACAGGTAGCCCCTCATTTGGACATGCAATTGCACTTGCTCTCCAGGGTCATGTTGCATACTGCTTCATCTTTATTAGTTTGAATTACTGAAATATGAGATATGCTTTATCAAATTCCTTAAGTCAAATGAAACATAGCTTGTAAGTAGCAAAAACATAGTGAAAAGAGTTTTGTAGGGAGTAAACATCCCTGTTCCCAACCCCTGAGTCTCACAACAAAGAGGAGAAATAAAAAAAAATGGTAACACTGAACTGCAGTCTGGCAAAAAAGTGAACGCACTATGAACAATAGAATCCTTTTAGTTTTTAACTAACAGAGATTGAATGAATGAATGAATGAATGAATGAATGAATGAATGAATGAAAGAATGAATGAATGAATAAGCTGGAAATATTTTGCAGTATTACTCCCTTATGAAAAAAAAACTGTCGGTAGTTTTCAATATATCATTAACTTTGTTCATAGAATATCAGTTTGCATAGAATTGCACCTGCAGAATAGTCAGCACAAATGTCTTAAAGTAATTGCTTTCTGCAGTGATATATATCTGTGCATGGTTACTTGATGAAGAACATTAAGTATCATCTACCATTTGTTACTTTATATTGGGAACAGCACCCTCTCAACCCATTCACTCCTATTTTCTTTTGAAAGGCTGATTGAAGGGGTCAGCCCCATTACTAATGAAAAAATAATAAGAGAAAACATAACATGCTTCAAGTAACTGAGCATACATAAAGGGACGATTTTATCCTGTTTCCTTAAACAGCGGAAACATCAGGAGTTGTTTTTAGAATGCAGCACTTTTGTTTATATTCAGCCAGCAATACTATATTTGAAAATGGTATTTGACTTTAAGATACAGCTGTTACAGTTCTTTGCATGTATTTATGTATTTATTTGTTTTTTTATGTGAGTAGGAAGAAGAAATGCATCTGCTGATGTCTTATGTGACCTTAAGTTATGCAATCTGTGAAAGGGGGTTGGATAGCATAGACTATTGGCTAAAGTCCCTTAACTGAAACTTTATTTGGCTGAGTGGTATGACAAATAATGCATGTTTGCATGATCCTTATATTGAGGTGTCTCTCAGCAGTTTTCCCAGGCAAAGTGAATGTGCTTGTGGATTCCTTGTGCTGCTACTGTAGCTCTTTCTAGAAGCTTTGGATTTAGGAGATAAGTTTGGAGTGGACTTTCTTAATGCAGGGCATTCAAGAAAATTGTTTATTTATTTTATTTATTTATTTTCAGTTTAATTACCGGGGAAGTCCACTGGGCCCAGAGAGCCAGTTTTCAGTGGATGCTCAGGGAGAAAAGCTCCATTAAACAAATTACAGTAAAAATAGCAGTCCAATAAAAATAAAAAAAAAATGACCTATGTTCCATTTGAGAGAATGTTATTCCACTTCTTCTCAGTGTAACACGGCAAGCAGGAGTTTGTGGTGGACTGATTCTCCACTGATGGTCATATGTCTTCATGCAAAATTCCAGAAAACCTATACTAATTCTCACCATCCTTTGTTAGTAGAGAAGTGTGGTATTTCAGCATATTAGGTCCCCTGTAATGCAAAAAACACGTTGTAACCAAGGGGGCCCTCTCTCTTTCCCCATGTTTGGTCAACATGCAAAGCTATGTGCTATGTTTTATTGATTTTATTTAATATTGAAAATCAAACAAAAAAAAACATAAAAAATAAAAAAACACCAAACATTTTTACAGTCAGGCATGTCCCTAATCATGGCCCCATATGGAGTCTTGGTCTGCAAATTCACGTATCATACATGTCAAATCCACCATCACAGTGCAGTGGGGAAAATTTAAAAAAAATCAAACTGCACTTCCAGTTCAAACAGTCCAACTAACTAAAATTGAACACAGTCAAAAAAATCAATGGAAAGCCACTTTTATGAACATGCTTTGATGGAATGTTGTTATATCAGGTCTATATTAAATCAGCGAACACTTAAAATAGCAAATGTTGATTTATCGACCTTTTAAGACAATCCCAAAGACACGGAACAGCGATTTTTTTCACAGGGAAAAAAAATTGCTGTGCCATTTTTGGGACTTTGCCATTTCCTCCACTGTGGTGTGATCTCGGAGTTGGTATATTTAAGTAGGGGGTGGGGCGAAGTCCCCCACTTTATTTTGCGTTTTGAACTTTTTTTTTTGTGGACCAGCGATTTTTTCCCAAGGAAAAAAATCGATGTTCCGTGTCTTCGAGATTGTCAGCTTTCACTCTTAAAGGGTCGATAAATCAGCGTTCGCTATTTTAAGTGAACTTGACTTTTTTGAAGCAGTCACCAGAGCCGTAGATGAGGGCAAGGTAGTGCGCACAGCCTATTTTGACCTTGTCAAGTCTTTCAATACCAACCCCCACTCTGGAATTATAGATAAACTCACTAAACTGGACATAAATCCCTATATCACAAGATGGTTGGCCATCTGGCTCAGTGACAGAACCCACACAGTAAAAGTAGCCGACTCCAAGTCCGACATCAGACCAGTGACGAGTAGAGTACCACAGGGTTCGGTCCTGGGTCCTCCCCTATTCGCTATCTACTTCTCTGAAGTGCAGGCCAACACAGAAGGTCTTTGGCTAACAAAGTTCGCAGATGACTGCAAACTGGGAGCCATAATAGAATCACCTAATGATGTAGAGATTCTATAAAAGGGCCTCACAGAAACAGATGCTTTGTGTCAAAGTCATGGCCTCAAGCTCAATGCCAAAAAGTGCACTGTCATCCTCTTTGGGAAAAACTCGGTACCCTGTAACTACCACAAAGGCGGTAGCTCACTAAACACTGAAAGTGTGATAAGAGACTTTGGGACACAGGTGGACAGTAGTCTCTCCTTTGATAACCACATAGCCACAGTAGTCAGGAAATCCTTCTATGTGGCACACCTCATGACAAAATGCTTCTCCTCTAGAAAAAAGGAGGTCATAGTTCCTCTCTATTCATCCCACATCAGACCTATTATAGGGTACAATGCCCTGTTTGGCATGCATCTCACAAGACACCTACAACAATTGGAAAGGCCACAGAAATACCTCACTAAGAGGATTACTGGCTTCAAAGAGATGCCATACACAGACTGTCTCAAAAAACTCCTACTGTTCTCCGTCACATATCACCTGCTCAGAGGCGATCTCTGGCTAACATACAAATCTATGTCAAACCCAGAGCTGTTGGACATGCTACACTTAAAAAAATCCCAGTCTCTCTGAACCACACACTCCAGGGACCTAAACCTTGTCACCACAATAAACAGAACATGCTGGAGAGATAGATTCCTGTCCAAGAGTCTTCCCATACTCTGGAATAAACTACCCATTCATGTCAAGCAAAGCTCCTCATTGGCCCTCTTTAAGAAAAATCTTGACGACTGGATGGGAAATAGAAAATTCACCCCGGGGATCACTTCTGCGACACTGCTCTAAAGGGGCACAGGAAACTAATTTTCTTGGGTGGCGAAAGCCAGGGAACCTTTTTGGCTAGGCTTATATAGACCCCAGGGCAGATAGCCTAGTACCTACTTATGAACCTATGAACATAGACCAGTTATATCAATAACACAGAAATGAGGTGAAAGCTGCTCCCATCCCACCTGATTCCAGCTTTAATTTCGGTTTCCCTGCATTTTCCTGTAGAGCTGTCAGGAATGAATGAAGTCAACTGGAAGCCATCCACCAGGCAGACTTTTTCTGACAAGTTAAATAAGTTCCCCTGTAGACAATACCACCCAGTCAGTCAGCTTACAGTCATCCTGGTCATTAATTAGTAACATCTGTATAAATCATACTGTGTAAATCATAATTATAATATTACATGTATACATAATTGTCTGTTAATGTGGAGGATTTCTCCCCAGGCCTTCACTATCCTGGTAAACAATTATCAAATAAATAAATACTAAATATATCTGTAATTCCGGTCTTAGTTATCCAACTGTCAGTCTGCATCTATTAGACATACACCAGCTGGACAAAAGTTCTTAAGGGGTGCAGCATCTCCACCCAACTTTATAAAAAAATCTTCTCCTGGGATTTGAACTTTGTCATTAACAGGCTTACTAGATCTCTGTTAAAATGCACCACTTTGTTAGCAGTGAAGCCTGTATCTTGAGTATATATATATATATATATATATATATATATATATAAAATGATAATATATATATATATATATATATATATATATATATATATATATATATATATATATAATGATAAGATATATATATATATATATATATATATATATATATATATATATATATATATATATATATATATATATATATATATATATATATATATATATATATATATGATGAATCTGGGCATCTTGGGGCAATGCAGCAATTGTCTCATGTACACAGACAACCCTCTCCTCCTACCACCCAACACTACATCCTGTGAGAGATGTACTTATATAGCCAAACTGGAAGCAAAGCTCTCTTCACCCAAGACTGGACTAGACAGTCAATAGGAGAAGGTAAACACTTGCACCACACCACATTCATCACATAGTCCCTCAAAACCTACAACACCAAAACACACACATAAAAACACAAAACACACACCTACATTCGCGAAGGCTATCAGTAAAAACGTACCCAAGCAACAGGGACCTCCAAAGCTGAAACACAACCAATCTCCACCCCCCCCAACACAATCCAAATGACACATAGCCCACAAACTCAGTGTGCCACTCAACCACAGCCCATAAGGCATAACAACGTGCCCAACACTCTAGTCATAGGTGACTCTACAGTCAGGCACACTGATGTTCTGCTCACCAGGCTAAACAAGGAGAAAGTTACTGTCAGTTGCCTGTCGGGTGCCAGGATCCACCACATAATGCATGCACTCAGGTCACTCCACAACAAGTACAAATATGACTCTGTCATTGTCCATGTTGGTGTGAATGACCTGAGACATACCTCCCTGGACTACATCAAAAGGAACATGGAAGAGCTGTCTGATCTTGTAGCCCAGGCAGGTATGACCCTAGCCCTGAGTAGTATCCTGCCATCACCCAGAATGATACCACAGTACAAGGACAAAATGATTGACTTCAACAATTGGCTAAGCTTCTGGTGTCATTCTAAGGGGATCCAGTATCTGTCTACCTGGGATGACATGATTGACAAACCACGATGCTTTGCCAGAGATGGCCTGCAATTGTCGCCCCTGGGATTCCAGTAACTGGCTAAGGCTTCTAGCCACCCCTATAGTGCCTTTTTTAGGCAAGGTTCAAATGACAAATTAACCACCATAACAGGTACAAGCAAGCAAAATCTAAGGGTATTACTACTCAATGCTAGAAGTCTAAATCTCAAAATGCACTCACTCGAGGCACTCCTTAAAATGGAGAACATCGACATCTGTGCAGTGACAGAGAACTGGTTCAAGGCTCCAGAGAGTACCACTGCATTACCAGGATATAATTCATACCACACCTTTCAGCCACCTTACCTGGACCAAAACACTTAAGTTGGAGGCGTGTCCATATTCATTAAGGATATCCACACCTCCAGGCTAGTTGCTCAGCATAATGCATCCGAGAATATCCAAGTGCAACTAACTTTGGGCAAGACCGCAGTCCAAATTGTAGCTTGCTACAGATCCCCCACCATGCCCCAGGATTCCCAGTCCTCATTTCTTGATACACTGGAAAATATTAGGGTACACCTAACTCCCTAATAATGGGCGATTTCAAGTACCTCACCATTAACTGGGAAAACTACTCATGTGCCAACTCTTGTGCTCAACGTTTTCTGGAATTCATAAAATTCAATGCCTTGTATCAACTAATCCACACCACCACCAGGGGCAGCAATATCTGGTCATTGCCAACATGGGCAACCAGTGCTCCACACCAGAGGTCAATTCCTCATTGGTGAGATCCGACCACAAGCTAATCACCCTAGACATCCACATTCCTCCCCCACCCCCCATTAGGGAAACCACCGTAAAAAATTTCTCCAAAGTCAACATCACGGTTCTTAAGACAGAAGTGGCAAACTTCACGACACCCATGCTAATAGACAATAGAGGTATGACTGCTGAATCCTACACAAATGCACTTTATAAGCACTTACACGAATGCATGGATCATGCAATCCCTAACAAAACCAAGATGCTATCCTCCAAAAAAAAGGAAGCCAATCTGTTGGTCCCCTGCCATAAACAAACTCTACAACAGAAGAAAGGAACTGTTGCAAAAAAAGAGTAAAATCCCATGACTGGAGGAACTCCCTGGTCAGCCTCATTAAGAAGCTGAGATCCCTCATAAAATCCTCCAAAGCTAGTTACGAAAACAAAATCGCCACTGACTCTAAAGACAACCACAAAGCATTCTATAGCTATGTCAAGAATCTCAATGGCAAGACTCACATCTGCTCTGAGTTGCAGCACAATGGCACTAAATATACAGAACCAACTGATATTGCCAACATCCTGGCAGATAGATTTAGTGCTAACTTTACCCCCCCTCTCATCCCTTAAAAGGGCCCATCTCTATATCGGAAGAATGCAAAGATCCTGTAATTACGTCTGCACAGGTAAAAAACACACTTTCCAAAGCCAAGAACACAGCATCAATAGGACCTGACAACATCCCAGGCAGCGTTCTACATGAACTAAAGAATGAACTGGAACCCCACTTAAGTACCGTGTTCATTCATAGCCTCACCTCAGGCTATGTGCCCACTGAATGGTGCACAGCGATGGTTATCCCACTCCACAAAGGGGAAGTCACCGCGGACCCTGGAAACTACCACCCCATTAGCCTGATGAGTCTGGTCTGCAAGGCTATGGAACATATCATCATGGAACTTATAAACAATGACATTGGTAATCTCCAAACTCTGGACCCTACCCAGTTTGGGTTTGGAAAAGGCAGATCATGTCTCTTAAACCTGATAGACTTCTTTGAAGTGGTTGCCAAAGCCATAGATGAGGGTAAGATATTTCATACAGCCTATCTAGATCTTGGCAATGCTTTCAACACCATCTTCCACTCTGGAATTATAGATAAACTCACTAAACTAGGTATAAATCCCTATGTCATAAGATGAGTTGCCAACTGGCTCACTGACAGAACCCACACTGTGAAAGTAGCAGACTCCAAATCCAACTTCAGACCAGTGACAAGTGGAATACCACAGGGTTCAGTCCTGGGTCTTCTCCTTTTTGGTATCTACTTCTCTGAAGTACAGGCTTTAACAGAAGGTCTTTGACTAATGTAGTTTACAGATGACTGCAAACTAGGAGCCATAATCAAAACTCCAAAAGATGTGGACATCCTACAAAAGTGCCTCACTGAGACAGATGCCTGGTGTCAAAGCCATGGCCTCAAGCTCAATGCCAAAAAGTGCATTGTCAACCCTTTTGGTAAAAACTCTGTACCCATGAACTACCACATAGGTGGTAGTCTACTTAACACTGAAAGTGTGATAAGAGGCCTTGGGACACAGGTGGACAGTAGTCTTTCCTTTGATAATCACATCACCACAGTAGTCAGGAAATCCTTCTACGTGGCACACCTCATCAAAAAATGTTTCTCATCCAAGAAAAACTAGGTCATTGTTCCCTTCTACTCGTCACTCATTAGACCCATTATAGAGTACAACACCCCTTTTGGTATGTACCTCACAAGACATCGACAACAACTGGAAAGGCCGCAGAAATACCTCGCAAAGAGGATTACCGGCCTCAAACAGATGGCGTACGCAGGCCGTCTCAAACCTCTGCAGCTTTACTCTGTCGGATATCGCCTACTCAGAGGCGATCTCTGCCTAACATACAAAGCTATGTTAAACCCAGGGCTTTTGAACATGCTCCACTTAAAGAAATCCCAATCCCTCTGAGCTACACTCTTTAGGGACCTAAACCTTGTCACTACAATAAACAGAACATGCTGGAGGGATAGATTCCTGTCCCAGAGACTTCCCATACTCTGGAACAAACTATCTGTCTAAATAAAACGAAGCTCCTCATTAGCACTCTTCAAGAAGAATCTTGATGATTGGATGGAAGATAGGAAATTCACCCTGTGGATCACTTCTGTGGATCTGCTCGACAGTGGCACAGGAAAATAATTTTCCTGGGTGGCGAAAGCCAGGGTATCTTTTGGCTAAGCTTATATAGGCCCTAGGGCCAATAGCCTAGTACCTACCTATGAACCTATGAACATCTATAAATATATATATATATATATATATATATATATATATATATATATATATATATATATGCACATACATTTCTTTCTGGTGGCCTGTGCCTCATTCTTGGATCTGCACGCATACATGTGTAAGGAACTATATCTAGTCTTTCACAATGGTTGTTTGTTCCTTGGGATCAACCTAGACTTCCTCCCAGTGGTGCATTCTAAACTGTTCTTGAACCAATTCACCCATCCCTCTCTTTTTTTCTTTCACCATGTGAAAAATGCTGCAGTCAAAGGGCACTCTAATGCTTGCATCAAGAATATGTCTGTTGGAGTTAGGACTTCTTTCTATTCTTCAGGCCTCAGCCTTAATGACTTTGGCTAAATCTTCTTCCTTCCACCTGGCAGATATTTTCTGTCAGGATTCAGTAAAACTGTTGTCCCACCAAGGAGGTCATTTATGTAAGATATAACAGACACATTCTACTGTTTCTGTTGATTTATCAGGCAATCTTCCTTGGTGCTGCAAATATCTTTTTGCTAAAAAGCAGTCTATGTATCTCAAGAGATATCATTCACACTTTTTCACAATAGAAGATCAGAAGGCTGTGGGATTTATTCCACAACCAGGTAGTTAGGTTATTTTTTTATACTGACATTCCCTCGGATTCTGCAAGCCTTGCACAGCATGCATGATTAGTGTAAGAGATAATGTTGGCAATATGGCGACCGATCGATCCACGTACATGCCCATTTGACGTGCACGAGCACTCTTGCACTAGTCCTGCACGTTCCCAGCCCCTGTATGAAAATTACCCCATTTGCAGGTGAAAACCATGCAAATTAGGTAAATTTGTCATCCAGAAAGCTGGAATCAGGCCGTGCAGGACTACTGTAATCTGCAGAAATGTACTCGGTTAGTAACCGAGTACAGTTCTGCAAAATCCAAAATGGAGACATGACAGCTCCAAGTAAAGGCTGCATATCATTGAGGAACCATGCCAATGGACAAGTATAAACAGGATCAGTGGGAAAATAAGAAAATGAACCAAAAACAAGCATTCTAATTAAAATCAGTATTCTGCCATGCAAGTCAATGGCAGGCAAAAGACAACCTGGCCAGTGAATAGTGGTTGCTAAGGGGGGAGGCTCAGTGTGACACATGTAACTGCATTAGCAGGCAATCCTATGCAAATGAGGGGAAGGATAGTGAATACCAGTTTACCCCAGCATGTGAGGCAGGTCCCAACAGTGTAAGAGTATGAATAGCTGAGTGCAAGACTAGGAGATAGGTGGCATCATGGGTGGGTGTGTCAGACATACTGTAAGCAGATTAGAGCCATGTGCACCTAGCATAACACAGCTAAGCTAGGGGGTGTGTCTAAACCTGCCTAGCAGTCTTTACAAAGTGTAAGCAAGTGTGCGTGCCACGTAAGGGGTTTTACAGGAAGAAAAAGGAAGTTAAACCAGGAAATAACAGCAGTGTGCACATTTGAGTACTTTGATTGCATGGTGCACCCCCTGGCTTAATCAGAAGGGCAATGGAAAGGGAAATCAGCAGTAGGAAGGTAATCAAGGAGTACTAGCTTAGCTGCCAGGTGAAACATATCAGAACCAGCCAAATACACAGGCAGTAGACCAGGCCAGCCCAGAACACTACTATAAACTATGCAAACACCTACCCCTCTGTTTTTTCCCACACTCTACACCACCGGTGTAAACAAGCAAGGAACTTTTAACACTCACAACAGCAAAAATGTTAGGGGCTGCAATAGCTATCATACAACTTGTGGAAGAGGCTGAGGGTGGTGAGGATGTGAATGCTGCCGACCAACCCATCAATCACAACTGACATCCCACTGCCTGGCCTGCTGTAGTTTGTCTGTGTAGGCCTGGGGGGGAGATTACCCACAGCCCTCATTCAGAGGCCATATTGCAGCATTTTTTTTTATGTTTTTCTACACCTGTCCTGCTGGCTGTGACTATTGTTGGGTATGTGACCCCCTTCCTGACTGGCATGTGAGAGTCACTTACCTTGTGGGTGTCCCAGTATTGAGGGTGGTGCTGCAGGGCTGCCTATGTCAGATGCACATAGTATGCTCAATACACATGGTTAGGCACAAGTAGTGTAATGTTTGGCATCCCTTTTACTGTATGTGAGAGTCAGATAGAGGTGTTATTCCCTGGGTCCCTCCCGAGTTAGTGTATGTGCTATGCATTGCCTCTTTGCCAGGGCCAGGGCATACTGGGCATGCCTCCTTCTGCCTACTGGGGCAGGCTCAGGTTGTTCCTCCTCCGAGTCACTGTGTGCCTGTGCAGGTTGTGGCAATGATGGAGAGCTGTGTGGCCCTGCCCCATGCTGTTCCTGCTGTAGCTGTTTCTGCAGGATCATATTGTGTAGCTGGCACATACAAGGACAATTTGGGTACATGCAGTTGGTGAGTATTGCCCATCCTGTAACTGTGTACTGCTGTAGTGTTATAAAGTAGTTAGGTAGGAGGTCAAACCCCAGACTTGGCAACTGTGTGTGTGTGAGTCTGTGTGTGCATTCGCATATACAATATTACAAATCATATACCCACCTTTGGCATGGCTGCTGATGTCACCCACCTAGAAATACACATCTGGGAAGGTTGTAGCCCAGTAATCTCTGTAGTGCATCCTGTAACTGCATGCTGCTGAAGTGTGATAAAGTAGTTAGGTAGGAGGTCAAACCCCAGACTTGGCAACTGTGTGCGTGTGTGAGTCCATTTGTGTGCGTGTCTGTGTGTGACTTACTGTGTATGGAGCAGTGCTGCGGTAACGTTGTCGCCTCACAGTAAGACGCTGTCTGGTTCGATTCTCAGCTAGAGCGTCTTCTGTGTGGAGACATGCGTGAATGGGTGCACCTTCATTGAAGGTTGCATGTCAGGCCTGGCAAGTAGGTATGTAAAAATCAACTGCCAATTATTAGCGGACCGGAGTTCCACTGTAGCGACCCCTAACCGGGAAAAGCCGAAAGACACACACACACACTCCTTACAATTCATATATCAACTTTGGCAAGGCTGCTGATGTCACCCACCTAGAAATACACCTCTGTGAAGATTGTAGCCCAGTAATCTCTGTAGCATGTCCTGTAACTGTGTACTGCTTTAGTGTGAATTAAAACCATGGTAGGGTTCCATCCCCACCCATGGCAGTTCTGGATGTTTTGTGTGTGTCACTGTCTGTGTAGGCAGCAATGCATTGTAGGCTAGTCACACACAGTAAATTTCAAATGCCCTACTTTGACAATCCTGCTGATGTAATTCATTGTGAAATACACCTTTGGGGAAGGAGTTCTCTAGTAATCCCTGTGGTGCGTCCTATAACAGCTTCATGCTGTAGTGTGACATAGACATCTGTTAGGGGTTCTCTACCCCCACATGTCAGTTGTGGATGTTTTGTGTGTCACTGTCTGTGCAGGGAGCAATGCATTTTAGGTTAGTCACACACAGTACATTTCAAATGCCTTACTTTGGCAATCCTACTGATGTCATTCATTGTGAAATACACCTTTGGGGAAGGATTATTCCATTAATGTCTGTGGTGCATACTATAACTGCATAGTGCTGTAGTGTAATAAACTAGTTAGGTAGGGGTTCTACTCCCAGACATGACAAGTGTGCCTGTGGGTGGGTGTGCATGTGTGTTTGTAACTCATATCCTCTGTAGAGGTGGTTGTGAGTGTGTGATACCTGTATCCAATGTAGAGTGGGTTTTCATATTTTTTATATGGTGGCCCTACTATATATCACAATGTCCACCATACAGGGATAAAAGATGTGAAATGGCTGAGAGGCTGGGGTGCAAAGCCACTCCCATACATGTGACATCAAGACCAGACAATCACAGTTAGCAACTCCAGTTTTACCCAGAACACACTCTCAACCCATGTCTCATACACACACACATGCCAAGACAACAGCCAATATGTGGGTACTACACTGCATATTTGCCACTGATTGTAACTATGGAGTGATAGCAGTGGGCTACAGAGGGCATGTCACTCTGTCCATCTGTCCAATAGGCACATACGTGCAGACAGTGCACCTCCCCTATGTTCCCCAATGGACACATGCATCACCTGTGATGCCATCACATGTGACCCACAACGGAAATACCATGCCTGACAACATGCCCTGTATGGGCAGATGCCACTGACACCAGGGAATGCTGTTAGCATGCTCTCAACATAGGTGCAGGGTAAACCTGCTGGCCATTACCAGTTCCCGCCACAGGTGGTCAAGACTGGCAGATCTGATGATAATCTGTGTTCACAACATGGCCAGACACCCCAAGTACACTTCCACATGTCACCATACAAGCATGTGGGAGGTATGCACATCCCAGACACCGTCCATGTCATGGACTAAGGAACACATACATGGCAAGGGATGCACAGCATTGGCCACACACAATAGTCACCCAGGTGACTGGATGGGGGATACAATACCCAGCTGTGTGGGCAAATGCAGACACTATAGCCCTGAGCCACAATACAGATCATCATCATGTGACCTGCTGCCAAGGTACACCCATTATCTAGCCTTGTACAGCCATCTGGCACAATTGACCACCACACACCTGTGCAGACATGCACCCATGCATGTCAGTACTGGCACCCTGTGTGCTTGTTTCTGTGTTGTATGGTGCATATGTTCACATCCACACTCCCTACAACTTCCATATGCATACTGCAGCATGCTGTCTGATGTCAGACACCTCCCCATACCCTTTACCCATGGAACCCCCATTTGACCTGTGTAGTGCATGTGATACCTGCACAATGATGTGATGTGGCAATCCCACTACAGAGGAGTTGTACTCCTGGCCCTGCCAAATGTGTCAATGTGTCTGGGTCCCTGTGAGAGTGTGGCTGTGTTGATGTTGGCACCTGTTCATGCGGACAGACACGTGTACATTACCTACTGTATAGCTACCGTATCCCTGTTGCAGATGTCACTCACCATCACATATATATTCTGAGTGCTCCACAACAGGTAACCCATGTGGTGCAACCAATAACTGCATAGAACTGTGATAGCACTACAAAGTTGTTAGGTATTTGATACCCTGTGCTGGTAGGTATGTGACATAAACATGCTTCAGTTTTACTCTCCCAGCCCTTCCTGACATGTCTTTGCCTCTGTCTGCCTCTCCCACCCCCTTTCTGGAGGATGTGGAGACCTACACCTGCTTTGCTTAGGCAGCAACCTGTGTATATTAAGTGATGCTCATGATCAGCTGATGGCCTCTGCATGCATTGCAGCCCTCCCCTTGCTGATTGCATGTGAATCAGCTGTGGTAACATTCCCATAGCCAATTGCATGGATAGACACTCCAATATCTAGGAACATCATGGTGGCATTGGCCGTTTTCATCCACTGTGAGCAGGAACTAGATCTGTCATTTGGCAAACAGCATCTCAGATGGATTGGGGTTTACTTCTAGCAATATACACTGTGAAAACAGAGCAACAAACAGGAGGGGGATGCACCTGACCTGACTACACACTGTAAGTGCTGCTATACTGCATTTGGAGTAATGTTGTTTTAACAGTGTTTGTGTGGATATGGCTGTAGTACATGTCTCAATACCTGCCATGTCAGTTCCATGTTTATGAGGAATCCCCATCTGCAGGGTCATCTGCAGACTGGGCAGTGTTGTGTCGTTGGTTTCATGTGTTACTCATGGAGCATCTATCTGTGGACTGCAGAAGGTAGTGTGAGGATTGCAGTCTGTAGATGGTAAAAGCTGTAATAATCACTGACATCATGTCCCTCATAGGACATATGTTGCAGCAAACCCTGTTACAACAGTAAATGGAATGGGGTTATCACAGCAACATGTCAGTATTGGCCCTGTGTATGTGCTTCCACCACACCTCTGTCAACCTTTGTACATATGTTGTGCATGAAGTTGTGCATATGTGCTGTACACCATAATTAGTGTCATCATATCTAATAACAAGCCAGTGATATATCCAAATGCTACACATGTTATGTACAGTAGGGGTTATATTTCATGACATAACCTGGACATTCTGTGGATGTTTGCACAATACTGAGGTCTGTGAACTTATGGTGAATGTTGACAGTGTTTATTGTTAATATGTACTTTAGCCTCTGTACAGACTGTGGTAGATGTCATTGTTCTAGTTCCCCTCCTATCTGATGTTACATGCTGCTCCACTGTATGGTAGTGTATTGGTGTACATGTTTGTAGGGCCATACACACATGTGTCCCATACCACAGACAGCCATCAGACCAAACTGTGGAATAGCCCAGTATATGTAGGCTCAGTTTGTGAGTGGCACATATAAAGATGGTGTAGAACAGATATTCCATATGCTGTAATTTTATGCTAGCTAAACATATGTGGCTGTGGCTGTGTTCACATTGGTTGTGGTTATGCACTTTAACACAGGTGTATCTTACCCTGTGCTGTGACATACCTGTTGAGCCTGCTTTATATGCAAGTACATGTGCATTCCCCCATAGGAGATGTAGGCCCAGTGTTGAGCCAGTCTGCCTGCAGCCTGCACAATGCATTGTTACATGCCTAGCAGGTTAGTGTACTTACCTAGTGAGATGTCATGTGCAGATCCTTGCCAGATGTACTGCTGCCGGGCCTCCCTTAACAGTCAAGTATGTCAGACAGAGCAGTGGGATGCGGTGTAGATGTATGTCAATATCTAGTGGGTAGTATGTGTCCATGGCACCCCTGTACCAGTGGTCATTATGTGTCAGACCAGACAGGGGTGTGTTTGAATGCATAACCTATGGTAGCAAATGTATACCAGTTGTTATGTGTTATACCCATCTACATGGCTGTCTACATCCATATTATCAGGCATGGTACACATGTTTTGCACTAAGGGCTTATGTGTATACCTCTGAACTGTACAGCGGGTGTCAGACTTTCCACATATATTGGCCAGTATCTCTGCTGCAGTCTACAGTGGCATTACATACTAGCAGCGGTACTGTACAATGATGTCCTTAGAATGTCTGTCAGTAGCCAATGGCACACATGTTATAAGCAGATGTAACCTCCCACACACACCATCTCTGTGAAGACAATCCCAATGACAGTAGCAATAGTCTACTAGTATACCTGCTATACATACCTGACATCCCCTTTAACTATGACACTGGGACCATAGGTGTTGGGTTAGGGCTACACTCCATGTCCAGGGCATATGGTGGAAATATATGTACAAATACTTATCCAGATAGCCATTTATATATATATATATATATATATATATATATATATATATATATATATATATGATTACACTGTCATGACAACCACCCACTATAAATCCCTACATCATGTGAGCGTGGTCCCTTTACATTTCCTTCCTGTGTGTGGCCATCAGTGTTACAGACAGCAGGTAGCAATACCTGTTACAGGAGAACCAGCACACTCAGGGCAATCATATATTTGTAGGAGGATCAAGAACTACAGACAGACTGTGAGTAGAGTTGTGTTATGTTTTGCATAGTACTGGTGTTACAGGGTGTGTGTGTGTACATACTAGTTTACCTTGGAATGCAGTCTGTCTGCATAGCTCACAACTGTGGGCCTATCATCTTGCTGGCCAGAGCTATGCCTATCATGTCTTGTCTGTCCACCACACAGGTCCTGGGTCAGATATTACACTGACAGTGTGTGTGTGTTGAGTGCTATCGGTACATGGCTACATCTGTTTCTGTTTCTAAACTCAATTCCCTGACTAAGGGTATGTTGCAGACTATCCTGTAACACCAGCACATTGCTTAGTATATGGCGACATTTGTCCACATATGTGCCTGTGTTCCAGCCTCTGTCCTCCACCTACATACCAAGCTTTGCACATATGTCATGCTGTTGGTGGTTGTTCTGTAGTGGGCTGTGAGTATATCACACTTCCATTGCTGCCATCAGTCCACTGCTGTTGTATCCCCCACACATGCAGTGGGGCTGGGGACATATATGTGTGGGCGTCACTTTCACAATGCATGTGTGCCCCTATGCACTCCAGAGGCCAGAGCATGTAACAGTGGTATATGGCCTTGTATTATTGAGTCTAGGGGAGAGCACCATAAATGACCTAGGCTGTTACAAAATGTGGGGGTATCAGGGGGGAGCTGCCTTAAGGTATCTGGATGTACAGTACCATATACTTCACCTATATTTACATTATTTACATGAATTGGGTTAATGCACACCTACTGCCCCTTGCCATACAGACTTCTGTTTGTCAGTGTGCTCGTGATGGTGTCAGTTAGGCCTTGTTATGTAGCAGTTACAACCCATGTGGTCACATGACATATTTACCACCTACTGAGTTTGTACAGTGTGCAGATAGAGGCTGCTGAACTATACACTTGCATTACATACTGTTGATTGTTTGGTATCCTGTGGCCCAGTTTGTCTTCACTATTGTACAATATGAAGGGCTTGGCCTGGACACCAACAGTTGTGAACCTTTCCAGACTACTGTATTAGTGTTTCACAGTTGCATTATTCTGTTTATATGGTTGTCAGTGTCTGAACAGCTATATGACATGGCATATAGAACTGTAATAGTACACAATTAAAGGTTTCCATGTCTGCAAACCTGTGTGTGGTGCTATTCCTATGATCTCTCTGTGGGTATATGTTGCAGGCAACGACTGTCATTTGTATGGGTGGCCCATACAGTGTCCAGTCGTTAAGAGGTTAGCTGTAGGCATAGTGACTGTTCCATATTGTGTGCACCTTCTACTTATGTATCTTACTGTACATATAACTGCGTGTGTATGTGTAGTCACATGTATATATATATATATATATATATATATATATATATATATATATATATGGATCCCATTCAGAAGCCTGAAACATCATAAGCCTGAAAATCAAAATCCTGAAACCAAAAGCCTGAAAATTCAGAATCCTGAAAACTCAAAATCCTGAAAGCCCAAAATCCTGAAAGCCCAAAATCCTGAAACTCAAAATCCTGAAAACACAAAATAGACATACTGATCTCATTGTGGCTTTGCTATTGTTAGCCCTGTGGTGTTAGGTCATCGTTGGGTT